>NC_084752.1:1081673-1229173 GCF_033978785.1 Entelurus aequoreus
GGAAAAAGAGGTGATTTTAGCCTCTCTTGATTTTGTACTTAGAAAAAAATCCAATTTTTTTTTTTTTTCTTTTTTTTTTCTAAGTGTCTGATCGAGAGAAGAAAAGAGGTGATTTTTAGCCACTCTCGATTTTGTACTTAGAAAAAATCCAAATTTTTTTTTTTTTTTTTCCGTTTTTTTTCTAAGTGTCTGATCGAGAGAAGGAAAAAGAGGTGATTTTTAGCCTCTCTTGATTTTGTATTTAGAAAAAATCCAATTTTTTTTTTTTTTTTCTTTTTTTTTTCTAAGTGTCTGATCGAGAGAAGGAAAAAGAGGTGATTTTTAGCCACTCTCGATTTTGTACTTAGAAAAAATCCAAATTTTTTTGTTTTTTTTTTCCGTTTTTTTTCTAAGTGTCTGATCGAGAGAAGGAAAAAGAGGTGATTTTTAGCCTCTCTCGATTTTGTACTAAGAAAAAATCCAATTTTTTTTTTTTTTTTTTCAGTTTTTTCTCTAAGTGTCTGATCGAGAGAAGGAAAAAGAGGTGATTTTTAGCCACTCTCGATTTTGTACTTAGAAAAAATCCAAATTTTTTTTTTTTTTTTTCCGTTTTTTTTCTAAGTGTCTGATCGAGAGAAGGAAAAAGAGGTGATTTTTAGCCTCTCTTGATTTTGTACTTAGAAAAAATCCAATTTTTTTTTTTTTTTTCTTTTTTTTTCTAAGTGTCTGATCGAGAGAAGGAAAAAGAGGTGATTTTTAGCCTCTCTTGATTTTGTAACTTAGAAAAAATCCAATTTTTTTTTTTTTTTTTTCATTTTTTTTTCTAAGTGTCTGATCGAGAGAAGGAAAAAGGTGATTTTTAGCCACTCTCGATTTGTACTTAGAAAAAATCCAAATTTTTTTTTTTTTTTTTTCCGTTTTTTTTCTAAGTGTCTGATCGAGAGAAGGAAAAAGAGGTGATTTTTAGCCTCTCTCGATTTTGTACTTAGAAAAAATCCAAATTTTTTTTTTTTTTTTTTCTAAGTGTCTGATCGAGAGAAGGAAAAAGAGGTGATTTTTAGCCTCTCTCGATTTTGTACTTAGAAAAAATCCAAATTTTTTTTTTTTTTTTTTCCGTTTTTTTTCTAAGTGTCTGATCGAGAGAAGGAAAAAGAGGTGATTTTCAGCCTCTCTTGATTTTGTACTTAGAAAAAATCCAATTTTTTTTTTTTTTTTAAATTTTTTTTTCTAAGTGTCCGATCGAGAGAAGGAAAAAGAGGTGATTTTTAGCCTCTCTTGATTTTGTACTTAGAAAAAATCAATTTTTTTTTTTTTTTTTTTCCGTTTTTTTTCTAAGTGTCTGATCGAGAGAAGGAAAAAGAGGTGATTTTTAGCCTCTCTCGATTTTGTACTTAGAAAAAATCCAAATTTTTTTTTTTTTTTTTTCAGTTTTTTTTCTAAGTGTCTGATCGAGAGAAGGAAAAAGAGGTGATTTTTAGCCTCTCTTGATTTTGTACTTAGAAAAAACCAATTTTTTTTTTTTTTTTTCATTTTTTTTTCTAAGTGTCTGATCGAGAGAAGGAAAAAGAGGTGATTTTTAACCTCTCTCGATTTTGTACTAAGAAAAAATCCAAATTTTTTTTTTTTTTTTTTCAGTTTTTTTTCTAAGTGTCTGATCGAGAGAAGGAAAAAGAGGTGATTTTTAGCCTTTTTTAGCCTCTCTTGATTTTGTACTTAGAAAAAAATCCAATTTTTTTTTTCTTTCTTTTTTTTTTCTAAGTGTCTGATCGAGAGAAGGAAAAAAGAGGTGATTTTAGCCTCTCTCGATTTTGTACTTAGAAAAAATCCAATTTTTTTTTTTTTTTTCCGTTTTTTTTTCTAAGTGTCTGATCGAGAGAAGGAAAAAGAGGTGATTTTTAGCCTCTCTCGATTTTGTACTTAGAAAAAATCCAAATTTTTTTTTTTTTTTTTTCAGTTTTTTTTCTAAGTGTCTGATCGAGAGAAGGAAAAAGAGGTGATTTTTAGCCTCTCTCGATTTTGTACTTAGAAAAAATCCAAATTTTTTTTTTTTTTTTTTCTAAGTGTCTGATCGAGAGAAGGAAAAAGAGGTGATTTTTAGCCTCTCTCGATTTTGTACTTAGAAAAAATCCAAATTATTTTTTTTTTTTTCCGTTTTTTTTCTAAGTGTCTGATCGAGAGAAGGAAAAAAGAGGTGATTTTCAGCCTCTCTTGATTTTTTACTTAGAAAAAATCCAATTTTTTTTTTTTTTTTTAATTTTTTTTTCTAAGTGTCCTGATCGAGAGAAGGAAAAAGAGGTGATTTTTAGCCTCTCTCGATTTTGTACTTAGAAAAAATCCAATTTTTTTTTTTTTTTTTCCGTTTTTTTTCTAAGTGTCTGATCGAGAGAAGGAAAAAGAGGTGATTTTTAGCCTCTCTTGATTTTGTACTTAGAAAAAACCAATTTTTTTTTTTTTTTTTCTTTTTTTTTTCTAAGTGTCTGATCGAGAGAAGGAAAAAGAGGTGATTTTTAACCTCTCTCGATTTTGTACTAAGAAAAAATCCAAATTTTTTTTTTTTTTTTTTTCAGTTTTTTTTCTAAGTGTCTGATCGAGAGAAGGAAAAAGAGGTGATTTTTAGCCTCTCTTGATTTTGTACTTAGAAAAAAATCCAATTTTTTTTTTCTTTCTTTTTTTTTTCTAAGTGTCTGATCGAGAGAAGGAAAAAGAGGTGATTTTTAGCCTCTCTCGATTTTGTACTTAGAAAAAATCCAATTTTTTTTTTTTTTTCCGTTTTTTTTCTAAGTGTCTGATCGAGAGAAGGAAAAAGAGGTGATTTTTAGCCTCTCTCGATTTTGTACTTAGAAAAATCCAAATTTTTTTTTTTTTTTTTTTCAGTTTTTTTTCTAAGTGTCTGATCGAGAGAAGGAAAAAGAGGTGATTTTTAGCCTCTCTTGATTTTGTACTTAGAAAAAACCAATTTTTTTTTTTTTTTTCATTTTTTTTTCTAAGTGTCTGATCGAGAGAAGGAAAAAGAGGTGATTTTAACCTCTCTCGATTTTGTACTAAGAAAAAATCCAAATTTTTTTTTTTTTTTTTTTCAGTTTTTTTTCTAAGTGTCTGATCGAGAGAAGGAAAAAGAGGTGATTTTTAGCCTCTCTTGATTTTGTACTTAGAAAAAAATCCAATTTTTTTTTTCTTTCTTTTTTTTTTCTAAGTGTCTGATCGAGAGAAGGAAAAAGAGGTGATTTTTAGCCACTCTCGATTTTGTACTTAGAAAAAATCCAAATTTTTTTTTTTTTTTCCGTTTTTTTCTAAGTGTCTGATCGAGAGAAGGAAAAAGAGGTGATTTTTAGCCTCTCTTGATTTTGTACTTAGAAAAAATCCAATTTTTTTTTTTTTTTTTCATTTTTTTTTCTAAGTGTCTGATCGAGAGAAGGAAAAAGAGGTGATTTTTAGCCACTCTCGATTTTGTACTTAGAAAAAATCCAAATTTTTTTGTTTTTTTTTTCCGTTTTTTTTCTAAGTGTCTGATCGAGAGAAGGAAAAAGAGGTGATTTTTAGCCTCTCTCGATTTTGTACTTAGAAAAAATCCAAATTTTTTTTTTTTTTTTTTCCGTTTTTTTTCTAAGTGTCTGATCGAGAGAAGGAAAAAGAGGTGATTTTTAGCCTCTCTCGATTTTGTACTTAGAAAAAATCCAAATATATATTTTTTTTTTTTCATTTTTTTCTCTAAGTGTCTGATCGAGAGAAGAAAAAGAGGTGATTTTTAGCCACTCTCGATTTTGTACTTAGAAAAAATCCAAATTTTTTTTTTTTTTTTTCCGTTTTTTTTTCTAAGTGTCTGATCGAGAGAAGGAAAAAGAGGTGATTTTTAGCCTCTCTTGATTTTGTACTTAGAAAAAATCCAATTTTTTTTTTTTTTTTTTCTTTTTTTTTTCTAAGTGTCTGATCGAGAGAAGGAAAAAGAGGTGATTTTTAGCCTCTCTTGATTTTGTACTTAGAAAAAAACCAATTTTTTTTTTTTTTTTTCATTTTTTTTTCTAAGTGTCTGATCGAGAGAAGGAAAAAGAGGTGATTTTTAACCTCTCTCGATTTTGTACTAAGAAAAAATCCAAATTTTTTTTTTTTTTTTTTCAATTTTTTTTCTAAGTGTCTGATCGAGAGAAGGAAAAAGAGGTGATTTTTAGCCTCTCTTGATTTTGTACTTAGAAAAAAATCCAATTTTTTTTTTCTTTCTTTTTTTTTTCTAAGTGTCTGATCGAGAGAAGGAAAAAGAGGTGATTTTTAGCCACTCTCGATTTTGTACTTAGAAAAAATCCAAATTTTTTTTTTTTTTTTCCGTTTTTTTTCTAAGTGTCTGATCGAGAGAAGGAAAAAGAGGTGATTTTTAGCCTCTCTTGATTTTGTACTTAGAAAAAATCCAATTTTTTTTTTTTTTTTTTCATTTTTTTTTCTAAGTGTCTGATCGAGAGAAGGAAAAAGAGGTGATTTTTAGCCACTCTCGATTTTGTACTTAGAAAAAATCCAAATTTTTTTGTTTTTTTTTTCCGTTTTTTTTCTAAGTGTCTGATCGAGAGAAGGAAAAAGAGGTGATTTTTAGCCTCTCTCGATTTTGTACTTAGAAAAAATCCAAATATATTTTTTTTTTTTTTCATTTTTTTCTCTAAGTGTCTGATCGAGAGAAGGAAAAAGAGGTGATTTTTAGCCACTCTCGATTTTGTACTTAGAAAAAATCCAAATTTTTTTTTTTTTTTTTCCGTTTTTTTTCTAAGTGTCTGATCGAGAGAAGGAAAAAGAGGTGATTTTTAGCCTCTCTTGATTTTGTACTTAGAAAAAATCCAATTTTTTTTTTTTTTTTTTCTTTTTTTTTTCTAAGTGTCTGATCGAGAGAAGGAAAAAGAGGTGATTTTTAGCCTCTCTTGATTTTGTACTTAGAAAAAATCCAATTTTTTTTTTTTTTTTTTCATTTTTTTTTCTAAGTGTCTGATCGAGAGAAGGAAAAAGAGGTGATTTTTAGCCACTCTCGATTTTGTACTTAGAAAAAATCCAAATTTTTTTTTTTTTTTTTTCCGTTTTTTTTCTAAGTGTCTGATCGAGAGAAGGAAAAAGAGGTGATTTTTAGCCTCTCTCGATTTTGTACTTCGAAAAAATCCAGATTTTTTTTTTTTTTTTCTTTTTTTTTTCTAAGTGTCTGATCGAGAGAAGGAAAAAGAGGTGATTTTTAGCCACTCTCGATTTTGTACTTAGAAAAAAATCCAAATTTTTTTTTTTTTTTTTTCCGTTTTTTTTCTAAGTGTCTGATCGAGAGAAGGAAAAAGAGGTGATTTTTAGCCTCTCTCGATTTTGTACTTAGAAAAAATCCAAATTTTTTTTTTTTTTTTTTCCGTTTTTTTTCTAAGTGTCTGATCGAGAGAAGGAAAAAGAGGTGATTTTTAGCCACTCTCGATTTTGTACTTAGAAAAAATCCAAATTTTTTATTTTTTTTTTCCGTTTTTTTTCTAAGTGTCTGATCGAGAGAAGGAAAAAGAGGTGATTTTTAGCCACTCTCGATTTTGTACTTAGAAAAAATCCAATTTTTTTTTTTTTTTTTTTTCCGTTTTTTTTCTTAGTGTCTGATCGAGAGAAGGAAAAAGAGGTGATTTTTAGCCACTCTCGATTTTGTACTTAGAAAAAATCCAATTTTTTTTTTTTTTTTTTCATTTTTTTTTCTAAGTTTCTGATCGAGAGAAGGAAAAAGAGGTGATTTTTAGCCTCTCTCGATTTTGTACTTAGAAAAAATCCAAATTTTTTTTTTTTTTTTTCAGTTTTTTTTCTAAGTGTCTGATCGAGAGAAGGAAAAAGAGGTGATTTTTAGCCTCTCTTGATTTTGTACTTAGAAAAAAATCCAATTTTTTTTTTTTTTTCTTTTTTTTTTCTAAGTGTCTGATCGAGAGAAGGAAAAAGAGGTGATTTTTAGCCACTCTCGATTTTGTACTTAGAAAAAATCCAAATTTATTTTATTTTTTTTCCGTTTTTTTTCTAAGTGTCTGTTCGAGAGAAGGAAAAAGAGGTGATTTTTAGCCTCTCTTGATTTTGTACTTAGAAAAAATCCAATTTTTATTTTTTTTTTTCATTTTTTTTTCTAAGTGTCTGATCGAGAGAAGGAAAAAGAGGTGATTTTTAGCCACTCTCGATTTTGTACTTAGAAAAAATCCAAATTTTTTTTTTTTTTTTTCATTTTTTTTTCTAAGTGTCTGATCGAGAGAAGGAAAAAGAGGTGATTTTTAGCCTCTCTCGATTTTGTATTTAGAAAAAATCCAAATTTTTATTTTTTTTTTTTCAGTTTTTTTTCTAAGTGTCTGATCGAGAGAAGGAAAAAGAGGTGATTTTTAGCCTCTCTTGATTTTGTACTTAGAAAAAAATCCAATTTTTTTTTTTTTCTTTTTTTTTTCTAAGTGTCTGATCGAGAGAAGGAAAAAGAGGTGATTTTTAGCCACTCTCGATTTTGTACTTAGAAAAAATCCAAATTTTTTTTTTTTTTTTTCCGTTTTTTTTCTAAGTGTCTGATCGAGAGAAGGAAAAAGAGGTGATTTTTAGCCTCTCTTGATTTTGTACTTAGAAAAAATCCAATTTTTTTTTTTTTTTTTCATTTTTTTTTCTAAGTGTCTGATCGAGAGAAGGAAAAAGAGGTGATTTTTAGCCACTCTCGATTTTGTACTTAGAAAAAATCCAAATTTTTTTGTTTTTTTTTTCCGTTTTTTTTCTAAGTGTCTGATCGAGAGAAGGAAAAAGAGGTGATTTTTAGCCTCTCTCGATTTTGTACTTAGAAAAAATCCAAATTTTTTTTTTTTTTTTTTCCGTTTTTTTTCTAAGTGTCTGATCGAGAGAAGGAAAAAGAGGTGATTTTTAGCCTCTCTCGATTTTGTACTTAGAAAAAATCCAAATATTTTTTATTTTTTTTTCATTTTTTTCTCTAAGTGTCTGATCGAGAGAAGGAAAAAGAGGTGATTTTTAGCCACTCTCGATTTTGTACTTAGAAAAAATCCAAATTTTTTTTTTTTTTTTTTCCGTTTTTTTTCTAAGTGTCTGATCGAGAGAAGGAAAAAGAGGTGATTTTTAGCCTCTCTTGATTTTGTACTTAGAAAAAATCCAATTTTTTTTTTTTTTTTTCTTTTTTTTTTCTAAGTGTCTGATCGAGAGAAGGAAAAAGAGGTGATTTTTAGCCTCTCTTGATTTTGTACTTAGAAAAAAACCAATTTTTTTTTTTTTTTTTCATTTTTTTTTCTAAGTGTCTGATCGAGAGAAGGAAAAAGAGGTGATTTTTAACCTCTCTCGATTTTGTACTAAGAAAAAATCCAAATTTTTTTTTTTTTTTTTTCAGTTTTTTTTCTAAGTGTCTGATCGAGAGAAGGAAAAAGAGGTGATTTTTAGCCTCTCTTGATTTTGTACTTAGAAAAAAATCCAATTTTTGTTTTCTTTCTTTTTTTTTTCTAAGTGTCTGATCGAGAGAAGGAAAAAGAGGTGATTTTTAGCCACTCTCGATTTTGTACTTAGAAAAAATCCAAATTTTTTTTTTTTTTTTCCGTTTTTTTTCTAAGTGTCTGATCGAGAGAAGGAAAAAGAGGTGATTTTTAGCCTCTCTTGATTTTGTACTTAGAAAAAATCCAATTTTTTTTTTTTTTTTCATTTTTTTTTCTAAGTGTCTGATCGAGAGAAGGAAAAAGAGGTGATTTTTAGCCACTCTCGATTTTGTACTTAGAAAAAATCCAAATTTTTTTGTTTTTTTTTTCCGTTTTTTTTCTAAGTGTCTGATCGAGAGAAGGAAAAAGAGGTGATTTTTAGCCTCTCTCGATTTTGTACTTAGAAAAAATCCAAATTTTTATTTTTTTTTTTTCCGTTTTTTTTCTAAGTGTCTGATCGAGAGAAGGAAAAAGAGGTGATTTTTAGCCTCTCTCGATTTTGTACTTAGAAAAAATCCAAATATTTTTTTTTTTTTTTTCATTTTTTTCTCTAAGTGTCTGATCGAGAGAAGGAAAAAGAGGTGATTTTTAGCCACTCTCGATTTTGTACTTAGAAAAAATCCAAATTTTTTTTTTTTTTTTTTCCGTTTTTTTTCTAAGTGTCTGATCGAGAGAAGGAAAAAGAGGTGATTTTTAGCCTCTCTTGATTTTGTACTTAGAAAAAATCCAATTTTTTTTTTTCTTTTTTTTTTCTAAGTGTCTGATCGAGAGAAGGAAAAAGAGGTGATTTTTAGCCTCTCTTGATTTTGTACTTAGAAAAAATCCAATTTTTTTTTTTTTTTTTTCATTTTTTTTTCTAAGTGTCTGATCGAGAGAAGGAAAAAGAGGTGATTTTTAGCCACTCTCGATTTTGTACTTAGAAAAAATCCAGATTTTTTTTTTTTTTTTTTCCGTTTTTTTTCTAAGTGTCTGATCGAGAGAAGGAAAAAGAGGTGATTTTTAGCCTCTCTCGATTTTGTACTTAGAAAAAAATCCAAATTTTTTTTTTTTTTTTTCCGTTTTTTTTCTAAGTGTCTGATCGAGAGAAGGAAAAAGAGGTGATTTTTAGCCACTCTCGATTTTGTACTTAGAAAAAATCCAAAATTTTTTTTTTTTTTTTTCCGTTTTTTTTCTAAGTGTCTGATCGAGAGAAGGAAAAAGAGGTGATTTTTAGCCACTCTCGATTTTGTACTAAGAAAAAATCCAAATTTTTTTTTTTTTTTTTCCGTTTTTTTTCTAAGTGTCTGATCGAGAGAAGGAAAAAGAGGTGATTTTTAGCCACTCTCGATTTTGTACTTAGAAAAAATCCAATTTTTTAAAAAAAAAATTTTCCGTTTTTTTTCTAAGTGTCTGATCGAGAGAAGGAAAAAGAGGTGATTTTTAGCCACTCTCGATTTTGTACTTAGAAAAAATCCAAATTTTTTTTTTTTTTTTTCATTTTTTTTTCTAAGTGTCTGATCGAGAGAAGGAAAAAGAGGTGATTTTTAGCCTCTCTCGATTTTGTACTAAGAAAAAATCCAAATTTTTTTTTTTTTTTTTTCAGTTTTTTTTCTAAGTGTCTGATCGAGAGAAGGAAAAAGAGGTGATTTTTAGCCTCTCTTGATTTTGTACTTAGAAAAAAATCCAATTTTTTTTTTTTTTCTTTTTTTTTTCTAAGTGTCTGATCGAGAGAAGGAAAAAGAGGTGATTTTTAGCCACTCTCGATTTTGTACTTAGAAAAAATCCAAATTTTTTTTTTTTTTTTCCGTTTTTTTTCTAAGTGTCTGATCGAGAGAAGGAAAAAGAGGTGATTTTTAGCCTCTCTTGATTTTGTATTTAGAAAAAATCCAATTTTTTTTTTTTTTTTCATTTTTTTTTCTAAGTGTCTGATCGAGAGAAGGAAAAAGAGGTGATTTTTAGCCACTCTCGATTTTGTACTTAGAAAAAATCCAAATTTTTTTGTTTTTTTTTTCCGTTTTTTTTCTAAGTGTCTGATCGAGAGAAGGAAAAAGAGGTGATTTTTAGGCTCTCTCGATTTTGTACTTAGAAAAAATCCAAATTTTTTTTTTTTTTTTTTCCGTTTTTTTTCTAAGTGTCTGATCGAGAGAAGGAAAAAGAGGTGATTTTTAGCCTCTCTCGATTTTGTACTTAGAAAAAATCCAAATTTTTTTTTTTTTTTTTTCATTTTTTTCTCTAAGTGTCTGATCGAGAGAAGGAAAAAGAGGTGATTTTTAGCCACTCTCGATTTTGTACTTAGAAAAAATCCAAATTTTTTTTTTTTTTTTTTCCGTTTTTTTTCTAAGTGTCTGATCGAGAGAAGGAAAAAGAGGTGATTTTTAGCCTCTCTTGATTTTGTACTTAGAAAAAATCCAATTTTTTTTTTTTTTTTCTTTTTTTTTTCTAAGTGTCTGATCGAGAGAAGGAAAAAGAGGTGATTTTTAGCCTCTCTTGATTTTGTACTTAGAAAAAATCCAATTTTTTTTTTTTTTTTTTTCATTTTTTTTTCTAAGTGTCTGATCGAGAGAAGGAAAAAGAGGTGATTTTTAGCCACTCTCGATTTTGTACTTAGAAAAAATCCAAATTTTTTTTTTTTTTTTTTCCGTTTTTTTTCTAAGTGTCTGATCGAGAGAAGGAAAAAGAGGTGATTTTTAGCCTCTCTCGATTTTGTACTTAGAAAAAATCCAAATTTTTTTTTTTTTTTTTTCTAAGTGTCTGATCGAGAGAAGGAAAAAGAGGTGATTTTTAGCCTCTCTCGATTTTGTACTTAGAAAAAATCCAAATTTTTTTTTTTTTTTTTTCCGTTTTTTTTCTAAGTGTCTGATCGAGAGAAGGAAAAAGAGGTGATTTTCAGCCTCTCTTGATTTTGTACTTAGAAAAAATCCAATTTTTTTTTTTTTTTTTAAATTTTTTTTTCTAAATGTCCGATCGAGAGAAGGAAAAAGAGGTGATTTTTAGCCTCTCTCGATTTTGTACTTAGAAAAAATCAAATTTTTTTATTTTTTTTTCCGTTTTTTTTCTAAGTGTCTGATCGAGAGAAGGAAAAAGAGGTGATTTTTAGCCTCTCTCGATTTTGTACTTAGAAAAAATCCAAATTTTTTTTTTTTTTTTTCAGTTTTTTTTCTAAGTGTCTGATCGAGAGAAGGAAAAAGAGGTGATTTTTAGCCTCTCTTGATTTTGTACTTAGAAAAAACCAATTTTTTTTTTTTTTTTTTCATTTTTTTTTCTAAGTGTCTGATCGAGAGAAGGAAAAAGAGGTGATTTTTAACCTCTCTCGATTTTGTACTAAGAAAAAATCCAAATTTTTTTTTTTTTTTTTTCAGTTTTTTTTCTAAGTGTCTGATCGAGAGAAGGAAAAAGAGGTGATTTTTAGCCTCTCTTGATTTTGTACTTAGAAAAAAATCCAATTTTTTTTTTCTTTCTTTTTTTTTTCTAAGTGTCTGATCGAGAGAAGGAAAAAGAGGTGATTTTTAGCCTCTCTCGATTTTGTACTTAGAAAAAATCCAATTTTTTTTTTTTTTTTTCCGTTTTTTTTCTAAGTGTCTGATCGAGAGAAGGAAAAAGAGGTGATTTTTAGCCTCTCTCGATTTTGTACTTAGAAAAAATCCAAATTTTTTTTTTTTTTTTTTCAGTTTTTTTTCTAAGTGTCTGATCGAGAGAAGGAAAAAGAGGTGATTTTTAGCCTCTCTCGATTTTGTACTTAGAAAAAATCCAAATTTTTTTTTTTTTTTTTTCTAAGTGTCTGATCGAGAGAAGGAAAAAGAGGTGATTTTTAGCCTCTCTCGATTTTGTACTTAGAAAAAATCCAAATTTTTTTTTTTTTTTTTTCCGTTTTTTTTCTAAGTGTCTGATCGAGAGAAGGAAAAAGAGGTGATTTTCAGCCTCTCTTGATTTTGTACTTAGAAAAAATCCAATTTTTTTTTTTTTTTTTTAATTTTTTTTTCTAAGTGTCCGATCGAGAGAAGGAAAAAGAGGTGATTTTTAGCCTCTCTCGATTTTGTACTTAGAAAAAATCCAATTTTTTTTTTTTTTTTTCCGTTTTTTTTCTAAGTGTCTGATCGAGAGAAGGAAAAAGAGGTGATTTTTAGCCTCTCTTGATTTTGTACTTAGAAAAAACCAATTTTTTTTTTTTTTTTTTCTTTTTTTTTTCTAAGTGTCTGATCGAGAGAAGGAAAAAGAGGTGATTTTTAACCTCTCTCGATTTTGTACTAAGAAAAAATCCAAATTTTTTTTTTTTTTTTTTCAGTTTTTTTTCTAAGTGTCTGATCGAGAGAAGGAAAAAGAGGTGATTTTTAGCCTCTCTTGATTTTGTACTTAGAAAAAAATCCAATTTTTTTTTTCTTTCTTTTTTTTTTCTAAGTGTCTGATCGAGAGAAGGAAAAAGAGGTGATTTTTAGCCTCTCTCGATTTTGTACTTAGAAAAAATCCAATTTTTTTTTTTTTTTTTTCCGTTTTTTTTCTAAGTGTCTGATCGAGAGAAGGAAAAAGAGGTGATTTTTAGCCTCTCTCGATTTTGTACTTAGAAAAAATCCAAATTTTTTTTTTTTTTTTTTCAGTTTTTTTTCTAAGTGTCTGATCGAGAGAAGGAAAAAGAGGTGATTTTTAGCCTCTCTTGATTTTGTACTTAGAAAAAACCAATTTTTTTTTTTTTTTTTCATTTTTTTTTCTAAGTGTCTGATCGAGAGAAGGAAAAAGAGGTGATTTTTAACCTCTCTCGATTTTGTACTAAGAAAAAATCCAAATTTTTTTTTTTTTTTTTTCAGTTTTTTTTCTAAGTGTCTGATCGAGAGAAGGAAAAAGAGGTGATTTTTAGCCTCTCTTGATTTTGTACTTAGAAAAAAATCCAATTTTTTTTTTCTTTCTTTTTTTTTTCTAAGTGTCTGATCGAGAGAAGGAAAAAGAGGTGATTTTTAGCCACTCTCGATTTTGTATTTAGAAAAAATCCAAATTTTTATTTTTTTTTTTTCAGTTTTTTTTCTAAGTGTCTGATCGAGAGAAGGAAAAAGAGGTGATTTTTAGCCTCTCTTGATTTTGTACTTAGAAAAAAATCCAATTTTTTTTTTTTTCTTTTTTTTTTCTAAGTGTCTGATCGAGAGAAGGAAAAAGAGGTGATTTTTAGCCACTCTCGATTTTGTACTTAGAAAAAATCCAAATTTTTTTTTTTTTTTTTCCGTTTTTTTTCTAAGTGTCTGATCGAGAGAAGGAAAAAGAGGTGATTTTTAGCCTCTCTCGATTTTGTACTTAGAAAAAATCCAAATTTTTTTTTTTTTTTTTTCAGTTTTTTTTCTAAGTGTCTGATCGAGAGAAGGAAAAAGAGGTGATTTTTAGCCTCTCTTGATTTTGTACTTAGAAAAAACCAATTTTTTTTTTTTTTTTTTCATTTTTTTTTCTAAGTGTCTGATCGAGAGAAGGAAAAAGAGGTGATTTTTAACCTCTCTCGATTTTGTACTAAGAAAAAATCCAAATTTTTTTTTTTTTTTTTTCAGTTTTTTTTCTAAGTGTCTGATCGAGAGAAGGAAAAAGAGGTGATTTTTAGCCTCTCTTGATTTTGTACTTAGAAAAAAATCCAATTTTTTTTTTCTTTCTTTTTTTTTTCTAAGTGTCTGATCGAGAGAAGGAAAAAGAGGTGATTTTTAGCCTCTCTCGATTTTGTACTTAGAAAAAATCCAATTTTTTTTTTTTTTTTTCCGTTTTTTTTCTAAGTGTCTGATCGAGAGAAGGAAAAAGAGGTGATTTTTAGCCTCTCTCGATTTTGTACTTAGAAAAAATCCAAATTTTTTTTTTTTTTTTTTCAGTTTTTTTTCTAAGTGTCTGATCGAGAGAAGGAAAAAGAGGTGATTTTTAGCCTCTCTCGATTTTGTACTTAGAAAAAATCCAAATTTTTTTTTTTTTTTTTTCTAAGTGTCTGATCGAGAGAAGGAAAAAGAGGTGATTTTTAGCCTCTCTCGATTTTGTACTTAGAAAAAATCCAAATTTTTTTTTTTTTTTTTTCCGTTTTTTTTCTAAGTGTCTGATCGAGAGAAGGAAAAAGAGGTGATTTTCAGCCTCTCTTGATTTTGTACTTAGAAAAAATCCAATTTTTTTTTTTTTTTTTTAATTTTTTTTTCTAAGTGTCCGATCGAGAGAAGGAAAAAGAGGTGATTTTTAGCCTCTCTCGATTTTGTACTTAGAAAAAATCCAATTTTTTTTTTTTTTTTTCCGTTTTTTTTCTAAGTGTCTGATCGAGAGAAGGAAAAAGAGGTGATTTTTAGCCTCTCTTGATTTTGTACTTAGAAAAAACCAATTTTTTTTTTTTTTTTTTCTTTTTTTTTTCTAAGTGTCTGATCGAGAGAAGGAAAAAGAGGTGATTTTTAACCTCTCTCGATTTTGTACTAAGAAAAAATCCAAATTTTTTTTTTTTTTTTTTCAGTTTTTTTTCTAAGTGTCTGATCGAGAGAAGGAAAAAGAGGTGATTTTTAGCCTCTCTTGATTTTGTACTTAGAAAAAAATCCAATTTTTTTTTTCTTTCTTTTTTTTTTCTAAGTGTCTGATCGAGAGAAGGAAAAAGAGGTGATTTTTAGCCTCTCTCGATTTTGTACTTAGAAAAAATCCAATTTTTTTTTTTTTTTTTTCCGTTTTTTTTCTAAGTGTCTGATCGAGAGAAGGAAAAAGAGGTGATTTTTAGCCTCTCTCGATTTTGTACTTAGAAAAAATCCAAATTTTTTTTTTTTTTTTTTCAGTTTTTTTTCTAAGTGTCTGATCGAGAGAAGGAAAAAGAGGTGATTTTTAGCCTCTCTTGATTTTGTACTTAGAAAAAACCAATTTATTTTTTTTTTTTTCATTTTTTTTTCTAAGTGTCTGATCGAGAGAAGGAAAAAGAGGTGATTTTTAACCTCTCTCGATTTTGTACTAAGAAAAAATCCAAATTTTTTTTTTTTTTTTTTCAGTTTTTTTTCTAAGTGTCTGATCGAGAGAAGGAAAAAGAGGTGATTTTTAGCCTCTCTTGATTTTGTACTTAGAAAAAAATCCAATTTTTTTTTTCTTTCTTTTTTTTTTCTAAGTGTCTGATCGAGAGAAGGAAAAAGAGGTGATTTTTAGCCACTCTCGATTTTGTACTTAGAAAAAATCCAAATTTTTTTTTTTTTTTCCGTTTTTTTTCTAAGTGTCTGATCGAGAGAAGGAAAAAGAGGTGATTTTTAGCCTCTCTTGATTTTGTACTTAGAAAAAATCCAATTTTTTTTTTTTTTTTTCATTTTTTTTTCTAAGTGTCTGATCGAGAGAAGGAAAAAGAGGTGATTTTTAGCCACTCTCGATTTTGTACTTAGAAAAAATCCAAATTTTTTTGTTTTTTTTTTCCGTTTTTTTTCTAAGTGTCTGATCGAGAGAAGGAAAAAGAGGTGATTTTTAGCCTCTCTCGATTTTGTACTTAGAAAAAATCCAAATTTTTTTTTTTTTTTTTTCCGTTTTTTTTCTAAGTGTCTGATCGAGAGAAGGAAAAGGAGGTGATTTTTAGCCTCTCTCGATTTTGTACTTAGAAAAAATCCAAATATATTTTTTTTTTTTTTCATTTTTTTCTCTAAGTGTCTGATCGAGAGAAGGAAAAAGAGGTGATTTTTAGCCACTCTCGATTTTGTACTTAGAAAAAATCCAAATTTTTTTTTTTTTTTTTTCCGTTTTTTTTCTAAGTGTCTGATCGAGAGAAGGAAAAAGAGGTGATTTTTAGCCTCTCTTGATTTTGTACTTAGAAAAAATCCAATTTTTTTTTTTTTTTTTCTTTTTTTTTTCTAAGTGTCTGATCGAGAGAAGGAAAAAGAGGTGATTTTTAGCCTCTCTTGATTTTGTACTTAGAAAAAAACCAATTTTTTTTTTTTTTTTTTCATTTTTTTTTCTAAGTGTCTGATCGAGAGAAGGAAAAAGAGGTGATTTTTAACCTCTCTCGATTTTGTACTAAGAAAAAATCCAAATTTTTTTTTTTTTTTTTTCAGTTTTTTTTCTAAGTGTCTGATCGAGAGAAGGAAAAAGAGGTGATTTTTAGCCTCTCTTGATTTTGTACTTAGAAAAAAATCCAATTTTTTTTTTCTTTCTTTTTTTTTTCTAAGTGTCTGATCGAGAGAAGGAAAAAGAGGTGATTTTTAGCCACTCTCGATTTTGTACTTAGAAAAAATCCAAATTTTTTTTTTTTTTTTCCGTTTTTTTTCTAAGTGTCTGATCGAGAGAAGGAAAAAGAGGTGATTTTTAGCCTCTCTTGATTTTGTACTTAGAAAAAATCCAATTTTTTTTTTTTTTTTTCATTTTTTTTTCTAAGTGTCTGATCGAGAGAAGGAAAAAGAGGTGATTTTTAGCCACTCTCGATTTTGTACTTAGAAAAAATCCAAATTTTTTTGTTTTTTTTTTCCGTTTTTTTTCTAAGTGTCTGATCGAGAGAAGGAAAAAGAGGTGATTTTTAGCCTCTCTCGATTTTGTACTTAGAAAAAATCCAAATATTTTTTTTTTTTTTTTCATTTTTTTCTCTAAGTGTCTGATCGAGAGAAGGAAAAAGAGGTGATTTTTAGCCACTCTCGATTTTGTACTTAGAAAAAATCCAAATTTTTTTTTTTTTTTTTTCCGTTTTTTTTCTAAGTGTCTGATCGAGAGAAGGAAAAAGAGGTGATTTTTAGCCTCTCTTGATTTTGTACTTAGAAAAAATCCAATTTTTTTTTTTTTTTTTTCTTTTTTTTTTCTAAGTGTCTGATCGAGAGAAGGAAAAAGAGGTGATTTTTAGCCTCTCTTGATTTTGTACTTAGAAAAAATCCAATTTTTTTTTTTTTTTTTCATTTTTTTTTCTAAGTGTCTGATCGAGAGAAGGAAAAAGAGGTGATTTTTAGCCACTCTCGATTTTGTACTTAGAAAAAATCCAAATTTTTTTTTTTTTTTTTCCGTTTTTTTTCTAAGTGTCTGATCGAGAGAAGGAAAAAGAGGTGATTTTTAGCCTCTCTCGATTTTGTACTTCGAAAAAATCCAGATTTTTTTTTTTTTTTCTTTTTTTTTTCTAAGTGTCTGATCGAGAGAAGGAAAAAGAGGTGATTTTTAGCCACTCTCGATTTTGTACTTAGAAAAAAATCCAAATTTTTTTTTTTTTTTTTTCCGTTTTTTTTCTAAGTGTCTGATCGAGAGAAGGAAAAAGAGGTGATTTTTAGCCTCTCTCGATTTTGTACTTAGAAAAAATCCAAATTTTTTTTTTTTTTTTTTCCGTTTTTTTTCTAAGTGTCTGATCGAGAGAAGGAAAAAGAGGTGATTTTTAGCCACTCTCGATTTTGTACTTAGAAAAAATCCAAATTTTTTTTTTTTTTTTTCCGTTTTTTTTCTAAGTGTCTGATCGAGAGAAGGAAAAAGAGGTGATTTTTAGCCACTCTCGATTTTGTACTTAGAAAAAATCCAATTTTTTTTTATTTTTTTTTTCCGTTTTTTTTCTTAGTGTCTGATCGAGAGAAGGAAAAAGAGGTGATTTTTAGCCACTCTCGATTTTGTACTTAGAAAAAATCCAATTTTTTTTTTTTTTTTTTCATTTTTTTTTCTAAGTTTCTGATCGAGAGAAGGAAAAAGAGGTGATTTTTAGCCTCTCTCGATTTTGTACTTAGAAAAAATCCAAATTTTTTTTTTTTTTTTTCAGTTTTTTTTCTAAGTGTCTGATCGAGAGAAGGAAAAAGAGGTGATTTTTAGCCTCTCTTGATTTTGTACTTAGAAAAAAATCCAATTTTTTTTTTTTTTTCTTTTTTTTTTCTAAGTGTCTGATCGAGAGAAGGAAAAAGAGGTGATTTTTAGCCACTCTCGATTTTGTACTTAGAAAAAATCCAAATTTATTTTATTTTTTTTCCGTTTTTTTTCTAAGTGTCTGTTCGAGAGAAGGAAAAAGAGGTGATTTTTAGCCTCTCTTGATTTTGTACTTAGAAAAAATCCAATTTTTATTTTTTTTTTTCATTTTTTTTTCTAAGTGTCTGATCGAGAGAAGGAAAAAGAGGTGATTTTTAGCCACTCTCGATTTTGTACTTAGAAAAAATCCAATTTTTTTTTTTTTTTTTTCATTTTTTTTTCTAAGTGTCTGATCGAGAGAAGGAAAAAGAGGTGATTTTTAGCCTCTCTCGATTTTGTATTTAGAAAAAATCCAAATTTTTATTTTTTTTTTTTCAGTTTTTTTTCTAAGTGTCTGATCGAGAGAAGGAAAAAGAGGTGATTTTTAGCCTCTCTTGATTTTGTACTTAGAAAAAAATCCAATTTTTTTTTTTTTCTTTTTTTTTTCTAAGTGTCTGATCGAGAGAAGGAAAAAGAGGTGATTTTTAGCCTCTCTCGATTTTGTATTTAGAAAAAATCTAAATTTTTTTTTTTTTTTTTCAGTTTTTTTTCTAAGTGTCTGATCGAGAGAAGGAAAAAGAGGTGATTTTTAGCCTCTCTTGATTTTGTACTTAGAAAAAAATCCAATTTTTTTTTTTTTTCTTTTTTTTTTCTAAGTGTCTGATCGAGAGAAGGAAAAAGAGGTGATTTTTAGCCACTCTCGATTTTGTACTTAGAAAAAATCCAAATTTTTTTTTTTTTTTTTCCGTTTTTTTTCTAAGTGTCTGATCGAGAGAAGGAAAAAGAGGTGATTTTTAGCCTCTCTTGATTTTGTACTTAGAAAAAATCCAATTTTTTTTTTTTTTTTTCATTTTTTTTTCTAAGTGTCTGATCGAGAGAAGGAAAAAGAGGTGATTTTTAGCCACTCTCGATTTTGTACTTAGAAAAAATCCAAATTTTTTTTTTTTTTTTTCCGTTTTTTTTCAAATTTTCTGATCGAGAGAAGGAAAAAGAGGTGATTTTTAGCCTCTCTCGATTTTGTACTTAGAAAAAATCCAAATTTTTTTATTTTTTTTCCGTTTTTTTTCTAAGTGTCTGATCGAGAGAAGGAAAAAGAGGTGATTTTTAGCCTCTCTCGATTTTGTACTTAGAAAAAATCCAAATTTTTTTTTTTTTTTTTTCATTTTTTTTTCTAAGTGTCTGATCGAGAGAAGGAAAAAGAGGTGATTTTTAGCCACTCTCGATTTTGTACTTAGAAAAAATCCAATTTTTTTTTATTTTTTTTTCCGTTTTTTTTCTAAGTGTCTGATCGAGAGAAGGAAAAAGAGGTGATTTTTAGCCACTCTCGATTTTGTACTAAGAAAAAATCCAAATTTTTTTTTTTTTTTTTCCGTTTTTTTTCTAAGTGTCTGATCGAGAGAAGGAAAAAGAGGTGATTTTTAGCCTCTCTTGATTTTGTACTTAGAAAAAATCCAATTTTTTTTTTTTTTTTTTCTTTTTTTTTTCTAAGTGTCTGATCGAGAGAAGGAAAAAGAGGTGATTTTTAGCCTCTCTTGATTTTGTACTTAGAAAAAATCCAATTTTTTTTTTTTTTTCTTTTTTTTTTCTAAGTGTCTGACCGAGAGAAGGAAAAAGAGGTGATTTTTAGCCACTCTCGATTTTGTACTTAGAAAAAATCCAAATTTTTTTTTTTTTTTTTTCCGTTTTTTTTCTAAGTGTCTGATCGAGAGAAGGAAAAAGAGGTGATTTTTAGCCTCTCTCGATTTTGTACTTAGAAAAAATCCAAATTTTTTTTTTTTTTTCCGTTTTTTTTCTAAGTGTCTGATCGAGAGAAGGAAAAAGAGGTGATTTTTAGCCTCTCTCGATTTTGTACTTAGAAAAAATCCAAATTTTTTTTTTTTTTTTTCCGTTTTTTTTCTAAGTGTCTGATCGAGAGAAGGAAAAAGAGGTGATTTTTAGCCTCTCTCGATTTTGTACTTAGAAAAAATCCAATTTTTTTTTTTTTTTTTTCCGTTTTTTTTCTAAGTGTCTGATCGAGAGAAGGAAAAAGAGGTGATTTTTAGCCTCTCTTGATTTTGTACTTAGGAAAAAATCCAAATTTTTTTTTTTTTTTTTCATTTTTTTTTCTAAGTGTCTGATCGAGAGAAGGAAAAAGAGGTGATTTTTAGCCACTCTCGATTTTGTACTTAGAAAAAATCCAAATTTTTTTTTTTTTTTTTTCCGTTTTTTTTCTAAGTGTCTGATCGAGAGAAGGAAAAAGAGGTGATTTTTAGCCTCTCTTGATTTTGTACTTAGAAAAAATCCAATTTTTTTTTTTTTTTTCTTTTTTTTTTCTAAGTGTCTGATCGAGAGAAGGAAAAAGAGGTGATTTTTAGCCTCTCTTGATTTTGTACTTAGAAAAAATCCAATTTTTTTTTTTTTTTTTTCATTTTTTTTTCTAAGTGTCTGATCGAGAGAAGGAAAAAGAGGTGATTTTTAGCCACTCTCGATTTTGTACTTAGAAAAAATCCAAATTTTTTTATTTTTTTTTTCCGTTTTTTTTCTAAGTGTCTGATCGAGAGAAGGAAAAAGAGGTGATTTTTAGCCTCTCTCGATTTTGTACTTAGAAAAAATCCAAATTTTTTTTTTTTTTTTTTCTGTTTTTTTTCTAAGTGTCTGATCGAGAGAAGGGAAAAGAGGTGATTTTTAGCCTCTCTCGATTTTGTACTTAGAAAAAATCCAAATTTTTTTTTTTTTTTTTCATTTTTTTTTCTAAGTGTCTGATCGAGAGAAGGAAAAAGAGGTGATTTTTAGCCACTCTCGATTTTGTACTTAGAAAAAATCCAATTTTTTTTAATTTTTTTTTCCGTTTTTTTTCTAAGTGTCTGATCGAGAGAAGGAAAAAGAGGTGATTTTTAGCCACTCTCGATTTTGTACTTAGAAAAAATCCAAATTTTTTTTTTTTTTTTTCCGTTTTTTTTCTAAGTGTCTGATCGAGAGAAGGAAAAAGAGGTGATTTTTAGCCTCTCTTGATTTTGTACTTAGAAAAAATCCAATTTTTTTTTTTTTTTTTCTTTTTTTTTTCTAAGTGTCTGATCGAGAGAAGGAAAAAGAGGTGATTTTTAGCCTCTCTTGATTTTGTACTTAGAAAAAATCCAATTTTTTTTTTTTTTTTTCATTTTTTTTTCTAAGTGTCTGATCGAGAGAAGGAAAAAGAGGTGATTTTTAGCCACTCTCGATTTTGTACTTAGAAAAAATCCAATTTTTTTTTTTTTTTTTTTTCCGTTTTTTTTCTTAGTGTCTGATCGAGAGAAGGAAAAAGAGGTGATTTTTAGCCACTCTCGATTTTGTACTTAGAAAAAATCCAATTTTTTTTTTTTTTTTTCATTTTTTTTTCTAAGTTTCTGATCGAGAGAAGGAAAAAGAGGTGATTTTTAGCCTCTCTCGATTTTGTACTTAGAAAAAATCCAAATTTTTTTTTTTTTTTTTCAGTTTTTTTTCTAAGTGTCTGTTCGAGAGAAGGAAAAAGAGGTGATTTTTAGCCTCTCTTGATTTTGTACTTAGAAAAAATCCAATTTTTATTTTTTTTTTTCATTTTTTTTTTTAAGTGTCTGATCGAGAGAAGGAAAAAGAGGTGATTTTTAGCCACTCTCGATTTTGTACTTAGAAAAAATCCAAATTTTTTTTTTTTTTTTCATTTTTTTTTCTAAGTGTCTGATCGAGAGAAGGAAAAAGAGGTGATTTTTAGCCTCTCTCGATTTTGTATTTAGAAAAAATCTAAATTTTTTTTTTTTTTTTTCAGTTTTTTTTCTAAGTGTCTGATCGAGAGAAGGAAAAAGAGGTGATTTTTAGCCTCTCTTGATTTTGTACTTAGAAAAAAATCCAATTTTTTTTTTTTTTCTTTTTTTTTTCTAAGTGTCTGATCGAGAGAAGGAAAAAGAGGTGATTTTTAGCCACTCTCGATTTTGTACTTAGAAAAAATCCAATTTTTTTTTTTTTTTTTCTCCGTTTTTTTTCTAAGTGTCTGATCGAGAGAAGGAAAAAGAGGTGATTTTTAGCCTCTCTTGATTTTGTACTTAGAAAAAATCCAATTTTTTTTTTTTTTTTTCATTTTTTTTTCTAACTGTCTGATCGAGAGAAGGAAAAAGAGGTGATTTTTAGCCACTCTCGATTTTGTACTTAGAAAAAATCCAAATTTTTTTTTTTTTTTTTCCGTTTTTTTTCAAAGTGTCTGATCGAGAGAAGGAAAAAGAGGTGATTTTTAGCCTCTCTCGATTTTGTACTTAGAAAAAATCCAAATTTTTTTATTTTTTTTTCCGTTTTTTTTCTAAGTGTCTGATCGAGAGAAGGAAAAAGAGGTGATTTTTAGCCTCTCTCGATTTTGTACTTAGAAAAAATCCAAATTTTTTTTTTTTTTTTTTCATTTTTTTTTCTAAGTGTCTGATCGAGAGAAGGAAAAAGAGGTGATTTTTAGCCACTCTCGATTTTGTACTTAGAAAAAATCCAATTTTTTTTTTTTTTTTTTTCCGTTTTTTTTCTAAGTGTCTGATCGAGAGAAGGAAAAAGAGGTGATTTTTAGCCACTCTCGATTTTGTACTTAGAAAAAATCCAAATTTTTTTTTTTTTTTTTCCGTTTTTTTTCTAAGTGTCTGATCGAGAGAAGGAAAAAGAGGTGATTTTTAGCCTCTCTTGATTTTGTACTTAGAAAAAATCCAATTTTTTTTTTTTTTTTTTCTTTTTTTTTTCTAAGTGTCTGATCGAGAGAAGGAAAAAGAGGTGATTTTTAGCCTCTCTTGATTTTGTACTTAGAAAAAATCCAATTTTTTTTTTTTTTTCTTTTTTTTTTCTAAGTGTCTGACCGAGAGAAGGAAAAAGAGGTGATTTTTAGCCACTCTCGATTTTGTACTTAGAAAAAATCCAAATTTTTTTTTTTTTTTTTTCCGTTTTTTTTCTAAGTGTCTGATCGAGAGAAGGAAAAAGAGGTGATTTTTAGCCTCTCTCGATTTTGTACTTAGAAAAAATCCAAATTTTTTTTTTTTTTTTCCGTTTTTTTTCTAAGTGTCTGATCGAGAGAAGGAAAAAGAGGTGATTTTTAGCCTCTCTCGATTTTGTACTTAGAAAAAATCCAAATTTTTTTTTTTTTTTTTCCGTTTTTTTTCTAAGTGTCTGATCGAGAGAAGGAAAAAGAGGTGATTTTTAGCCTCTCTCGATTTTGTACTTAGAAAAAATCCAAATTTTTTTTTTTTTTTTTCCGTTTTTTTTCTAAGTGTCTGATCGAGAGAAGGAAAAAGAGGTGATTTTTAGCCTCTCTTGATTTTGTACTTAGGAAAAAATCCAAATTTTTTTTTTTTTTTTTCATTTTTTTTTCTAAGTGTCTGATCGAGAGAAGGAAAAAGAGGTGATTTTTAGCCACTCTCGATTTTGTACTTAGAAAAAATCCAAATTTTTTTTTTTTTTTTTTCCGTTTTTTTTCTAAGTGTCTGATCGAGAGAAGGAAAAAGAGGTGATTTTTAGCCTCTCTTGATTTTGTACTTAGAAAAAATCCAATTTTTTTTTTTTTTTTTCTTTTTTTTTTCTAAGTGTCTGATCGAGAGAAGGAAAAAGAGGTGATTTTTAGCCTCTCTTGATTTTGTACTTAGAAAAAATCCAATTTTTTTTTTTTTTTTTCATTTTTTTTTCTAAGTGTCTGATCGAGAGAAGGAAAAAGAGGTGATTTTTAGCCACTCTCGATTTTGTACTTAGAAAAAATCCAAATTTTTTTATTTTTTTTTTCCGTTTTTTTTCTAAGTGTCTGATCGAGAGAAGGAAAAAGAGGTGATTTTTAGCCTCTCTCGATTTTGTACTTAGAAAAAATCCAAATTTATTTTTTTTTTTTTTCTGTTTTTTTTCTAAGTGTCTGATCGAGAGAAGGGAAAAGAGGTGATTTTTAGCCTCTCTCGATTTTGTACTTAGAAAAAATCCAAATTTTTTTTTTTTTTTTCCATTTTTTTTTCTAAGTGTCTGATCGAGAGAAGGAAAAAGAGGTGATTTTTAGCCACTCTCGATTTTGTACTTAGAAAAAAATCCAAATTTTTTTTTTTTTTTTTTCCGTTTTTTTTCTAAGTGTCTGATCGAGAGAAGGAAAAAGAGGTGATTTTTAGCCTCTCTCGATTTTGTACTTAGAAAAAATCCAAATTTTTTTTTTTTTTTTTTCCGTTTTTTTTCTAAGTGTCTGATCGAGAGAAGGAAAAAGAGGTGATTTTCAGCCTCTCTTGATTTTGTACTTAGAAAAAATCCAATTTTTTTTTTTTTTTTTTAATTTTTTTTTCTAAGTGTCTGATCGAGAGAAGGAAAAAGAGGTGATTTTTAGCCTCTCTCGATTTTGTACTTAGAAAAAATCCAATTTTTTTTTTTTTTTTCCGTTTTTTTTCTAAGTGTCTGATCGAGAGAAGGAAAAAGAGGTGATTTTTAGCCTCTCTCGATTTTGTACTTAGAAAAAATCCAATTTTTTTTTTTTTTTTTTTCTTTTTTTTTTCTAAGTGTCTGATCGAGAGAAGGAAAAAGAGGTGATTTTTAGCCACTCTCGATTTTGTACTTAGAAAAAATCCAAATTTTTTTTTTTTTTTTTCCGTTTTTTTTCTAAGTGTCTGATCGAGAGAAGGAAAAAGAGGTGATTTTTAGCCTCTCTTGATTTTGTACTTAGAAAAAAATCCAATTTTTTTTTTTTTTTTCTTTTTTTTTTCTAAGTGTCTGATCGAGAGAAGGAAAAAGAGGTGATTTTTAGCCACTCTCGATTTTGTACTTAGAAAAAATCCAATTATTATTTTTTTTTTTCCGTTTTTTTTCTAAGTGTCTGATCGAGAGAAGGAAAAAGAGGTGATTTTTAGCCTCTCTTGATTTTGTACTTAGAAAAAATCCAATTTTTTTTTTTTTTTTCTTTTTTTTTTCTAAGTGTCTGATCGAGAGAAGGAAAAAGAGGTGATTTTTAGCCTCTCTCGATTTTGTACTTAGAAAAAAATCCAAATTTTTATTTATTTTTTTCCGTTTTTTTTCTAAGTGTCTGATCGAGAGAAGGAAAAAGAGGTGATTTTTAGCCTCTCTCGATTTTGTACTTAGAAAAAATCCAAATTTTTTTTTTTTTTTTTCCGTTTTTTTTTCTAAGTGTCTGATCGAGAGAAGGAAAAAGAGGTGATTTTTAGCCTCTCTTGATTTTGTACTTAGAAAAAAATCCAATTTTTTTTTTTTTTTTCTTTTTTTTTTCTAAGTGTCTGATCGAGAGAAGGAAAAAGAGGTGATTTTTAGCCACTCTCGATTTTGTACTTAGAAAAAATCCAATTATTATTTTTTTTTTTTCCGTTTTTTTTCTAAGTGTCTGATCGAGAGAAGGAAAAAGAGGTGATTTTTAGCCTCTCTTGATTTTGTACTTAGAAAAAATCCAATTTTTTTTTTTTTTTTCTTTTTTTTTTCTAAGTGTCTGATCGAGAGAAGG
The DNA here is from genome assembly GCF_033978785.1 of Entelurus aequoreus. Lineage (NCBI taxonomy): Eukaryota > Metazoa > Chordata > Actinopteri > Syngnathiformes > Syngnathidae > Entelurus > Entelurus aequoreus. The sequence continues at coordinate 1,106,319 of NC_084752.1, forward strand.
AAAAAGAGGTGATTTTTAGCCTCTCTCGATTTTGTACTTAGAAAAAAATCCAAATTTTTATTTTTTTTTTCCCGTTTTTTTTCTAAGTGTCTGATCGAGAGAAGGAAAAAGAGGTGATTTTTAGCCACTCTCGATTTTGTACTTAGAAAAAATCCAATTTTTTTTTTTTTTTTTTTCCGTTTTTTTTCTAAGTGTCTGATCGAGAGAAGGAAAAAGAGGTGATTTTTAGCCACTCTCGATTTTGTACTAAGAAAAAATCCAAATTTTTTTTATTTTTTTTTCCGTTTTTTTTCTAAGTGTCTGATCGAGAGAAGGAAAAAGAGGTGATTTTTAGCCACTCTCGATTTTGTACTTAGAAAAAATCCAATTTTTTTAATTTTTTTTTTTCCGTTTTTTTTCTAAGTGTCTGATCGAGAGAAGGAAAAAGAGGTGATTTTTAGCCACTCTCGATTTTGTACTTAGAAAAAATCCAAATTTTTTTTTTTTTTTTTCATTTTTTTTTCTAAGTGTCTGATCGAGAGAAGGAAAAAGAGGTGATTTTTAACCTCTCTCGATTTTGTACTAAGAAAAAATCCAAATTTTTTTTTTTTTTTTTTCAGTTTTTTTTCTAAGTGTCTGATCGAGAGAAGGAAAAAGAGGTGATTTTTAGCCTCTCTTGATTTTGTACTTAGAAAAAAATCCAATTTTTTTTTTCTTTCTTTTTTTTTTCTAAGTGTCTGATCGAGAGAAGGAAAAAGAGGTGATTTTTAGCCACTCTCGATTTTGTACTTAGAAAAAATCCAAATTTTTTTTTTTTTTTCCGTTTTTTTTCTAAGTGTCTGATCGAGAGAAGGAAAAAGAGGTGATTTTTAGCCTCTCTTGATTTTGTACTTAGAAAAAATCCAATTATTTTTTTTTTTTTTCATTTTTTTTTCTAAGTGTCTGATCGACAGAAGGAAAAAGAGGTGATTTTTAGCCACTCTCGATTTTGTACTTAGAAAAAATCCAATTTTTTTTTTTTTTTTTTCATTTTTTTTTCTAAGTGTCTGATCGAGAGAAGGAAAAAGAGGTGATTTTTAGCCACTCTCGATTTTGTACTTAGAAAAAATCCAGATTTTTTTTTTTTTTTTTCCGTTTTTTTTCTAAGTGTCTGATCGAGAGAAGGAAAAAGAGGTGATTTTTAGCCTCTCTCGATTTTGTACTTAGAAAAAAATCCAAATTTTTATTTTTTTTTTTCCGTTTTTTTTCTAAGTGTCTGATCGAGAGAATGGAAAAAGAGGTGATTTTTAGCCACTCTCGATTTTGTACTTAGAAAAAATCCAAATTTTTTTTTTTTTTTTTCCGTTTTTTTTCTAAGTGTCTGATCGAGAGAAGGAAAAAGAGGTGATTTTTAGCCACTTTCGATTTTGTACTAAGAAAAAATCCAAATTTTTTTTTTTTGTTTTCATTTTTTTTTCTAAGTGTCTGATCGAGAGAAGGAAAAAGAGGTGATTTTTAGCCTCTCTCGATTTTGTACTTAGAAAAAATCCAAATTTTTTTTTTTTTTTTTTCAGTTTTTTTTCTAAGTGTCTGATCGAGAGAAGGAAAAAGAGGTGATTTTTAGCCTCTCTTGATTTTGTACTTAGAAAAAATCCAATTTTTTTTTTTTTTTTTCATTTTTTTTTCTAAGTGTCTGATCGAGAGAAGGAAAAAGAGGTGATTTTTAGCCACTCTCGATTTTGTACTTAGAAAAAATCCAAATTTTTTTTTTTTTTTTTCCGTTTTTTTTCTAAGTGTCTGATCGAGAGAAGGAAAAAGAGGTGATTTTTAGCCTCTCTCGATTTTGTACTTAGAAAAAATCCAAATTTTTTTATTTTTTTTTCCGTTTTTTTTCTAAGTGTCTGATCGAGAGAAGGAAAAAGAGGTGATTTTTAGCCTCTCTCGATTTTGTACTTAGAAAAAATCCAAAATTTTTTTTTTTTTTTTTCATTTTTTTTTCTAAGTGTCTGATCGAGAGAAGGAAAAAGAGGTGATTTTTAGCCACTCTCGATTTTGTACTTAGAAAAAATCCAATTTTTTTTTATTTTTTTTTCCGTTTTTTTTCTAAGTGTCTGATCGAGAGAAGGAAAAAGAGGTGATTTTTAGCCACTCTCGATTTTGTACTTAGAAAAAATCCAAATTTTTTTTTTTTTTTTCCGTTTTTTTTCTAAGTGTCTGATCGAGAGAAGGAAAAAGAGGTGATTTTTAGCCTCTCTTGATTTTGTACTTAGAAAAAATCCAATTTTTTTTTTTTTTTTTCTTTTTTTTTTCTAAGTGTCTGATCGAGAGAAGGAAAAAGAGGTGATTTTTAGCCTCTCTTGATTTTGTACTTAGAAAAAATCCAATTTTTTTTTTTTTTTTTCATTTTTTTTTCTAAGTGTCTGATCGAGAGAAGGAAAAAGAGGTGATTTTTAGCCACTCTCGATTTTGTACTTAGAAAAAATCCAATTTTTTTTTTTTTTTTTTTTCCGTTTTTTTTCTTAGTGTCTGATCGAGAGAAGGAAAAAGAGGTGATTTTTAGCCACTCTCGATTTTGTACTTAGAAAAAATCCAATTTTTTTTTTTTTTTTTTCATTTTTTTTTCTAAGTTTCTGATCGAGAGAAGGAAAAAGAGGTGATTTTTAGCCTCTCTCGATTTTGTACTTAGAAAAAATCCAAATTTTTTTTTTTTTTTTTCAGTTTTTTTTCTAAGTGTCTGATCGAGAGAAGGAAAAAGAGGTGATTTTTAGCCTCTCTTGATTTTGTACTTAGAAAAAAATCCAATTTTTTTTTTTTTTTCTTTTTTTTTTCTAAGTGTCTGATCGAGAGAAGGAAAAAGAGGTGATTTTTAGCCACTCTCGATTTTGTACTTAGAAAAAATCCAAATTTATTTTTTTTTTTTTCCGTTTTTTTTCTAAGTGTCTGTTCGAGAGAAGGAAAAAGAGGTGATTTTTAGCCTCTCTTGATTTTGTACTTAGAAAAAATCCAATTTTTATTTTTTTTTTTCATTTTTTTTTTTAAGTGTCTGATCGAGAGAAGGAAAAAGAGGTGATTTTTAGCCACTCTCGATTTTGTACTTAGAAAAAATCCAAATTTTTTTTTTTTTTTTCTTTTTTTTTTCTAAGTGTCTGATCGAGAGAAGGAAAAAGAGGTGATTTTTAGCCTCTCTCGATTTTGTATTTAGAAAAAATCCAAATTTTTTTTTTTTTTTTTCAGTTTTTTTTCTAAGTGTCTGATCGAGAGAAGGAAAAAGAGGTGATTTTTAGCCTCTCTTGATTTTGTACTTAGAAAAAAATCCAATTTTTTTTTTTTTCTTTTTTTTTTCTAAGTGTCTGATCGAGAGAAGGAAAAAGAGGTGATTTTTAGCCACTCTCGATTTTGTACTTAGAAAAAATCCAAATTTTTTTTTTTTTTTTCCGTTTTTTTTCTAAGTGCCTGATCGAGAGAAGGAAAAAGAGGTGATTTTTAGCCTCTCTTGATTTTGTACTTAGAAAAAATCCAATTATTTTTTTTTTTTTTCATTTTTTTTTCTAAGTGTCTGATCGAGAGAAGGAAAAAGAGGTGATTTTTAGCCACTCTCGATTTTGTACTTAGAAAAAATCCAAATTTTTTTTTTTTTTTTTCCGTTTTTTTTCAAAGTGTCTGATCGAGAGAAGGAAAAAGAGGTGATTTTTAGCCTCTCTCGATTTTGTACTTAGAAAAAATCCAAATTTTTTTATTTTTTTTTCCGTTTTTTTTCTAAGTGTCTGATCGAGAGAAGGAAAAAGAGGTGATTTTTAGCCTCTCTCGATTTTGTACTTAGAAAAAATCCAAATTTTTTTTTTTTTTTTTTCATTTTTTTTTCTAAGTGTCTGATCGAGAGAAGGAAAAAGAGGTGATTTTTAGCCACTCTCGATTTTGTACTTAGAAAAAATCCAATTTTTTTTTATTTTTTTTTCCGTTTTTTTTCTAAGTGTCTGATCGAGAGAAGGAAAAAGAGGTGATTTTTAGCCTCTCTTGATTTTGTACTTAGAAAAAATCCAATTTTTTTTTTTTTTTTTTCTTTTTTTTTTCTAAGTGTCTGATCGAGAGAAGGAAAAAGAGGTGATTTTTAGCCTCTCTTGATTTTGTACTGAGAAAAAATCCAATTTTTTTTTTTTTTCTTTTTTTTTTCTAAGTGTCTGACCGAGAGAAGGAAAAAGAGGTGATTTTTAGCCACTCTCGATTTTGTACTTAGAAAAAATCCAAATTTTTTTTTTTTTTTTTTCCGTTTTTTTTCTAAGTGTCTGATCGAGAGAAGGAAAAAGAGGTGATTTTTAGCCTCTCTCGATTTTGTACTTAGAAAAAATCCAAATTTTTTTTTTTTTTTTCCGTTTTTTTTTTAAGTGTCTGATCGAGAGAAGGAAAAAGAGGTGATTTTTAGCCTCTCTCGATTTTGTACTTAGAAAAAATCCAAATTTTTTTTTTTTTTTTTCCGTTTTTTTTCTAAGTGTCTGATCGAGAGAAGGAAAAAGAGGTGATTTTTAGCCTCTCTCGATTTTGTACTTAGAAAAAATCCAAATTTTTTTTTTTTTTTTCCGTTTTTTTTCTAAGTGTCTGATCGAGAGAAGGAAAAAGAGGTGATTTTTAGCCTCTCTTGATTTTGTACTTAGGAAAAAATCCAATTTTTTTTTTTTTTTTTTCATTTTTTTTTCTAAGTGTCTGATCGAGAGAAGGAAAAAGAGGTGATTTTTAGCCACTCTCGATTTTGTACTTAGAAAAAATCCAAATTTTTTTTTTTTTTTTTTCCGTTTTTTTTCTAAGTGTCTGATCGAGAGAAGGAAAAAGAGGTGATTTTTAGCCTCTCTTGATTTTGTACTTAGAAAAAATCCAATTTTTTTTTTTTTTTTTTTTTTTTTTTCTAAGTGTCTGATCGAGAGAAGGAAAAAGAGGTGATTTTTAGCCTCTCTTGATTTTGTACTTAGAAAAAATCCAATTTTTTTTTTTTTTTTCTTTTTTTTTTCTAAGTGTCTGATCGAGAGAAGGAAAAAGAGGTGATTTTTAGCCTCTCTTGATTTTGTACTTAGAAAAAATCCAATTTTTTTTTTTTTTTTTTCATTTTTTTTTCTAAGTGTCTGATCGAGAGAAGGAAAAAGAGGTGATTTTTAGCCACTCTCGATTTTGTACTTAGAAAAAATCCAAATTTTTTTATTTTTTTTTTCCGTTTTTTTTCTAAGTGTCTGATCGAGAGAAGGAAAAAGAGGTGATTTTTAGCCTCTCTCGATTTTGTACTTAGAAAAAATCCAAATTTTTTTTTTTTTTTTTCTGTTTTTTTTCTAAGTGTCTGATCGAGAGAAGGGAAAAGAGGTGATTTTTAGCCTCTCTCGATTTTGTACTTAGAAAAAATCCAAATTTTTTTTTTTTTTTTTCATTCTTTTTTCTAAGTGTCTGATCGAGAGAAGGAAAAAGAGGTGATTTTTAGCCACTCTCGATTTTGTACTTAGAAAAAAATCCAAATTTTTTTTTTTTTTTTTTCCGTTTTTTTTCTAAGTGTCTGATCGAGAGAAGGAAAAAGAGGTGATTTTTAGCCTCTCTCGATTTTGTACTTAGAAAAAATCCAAATTTTTTTTTTTTTTTTTTCCGTTTTTTTTCTAAGTGTCTGATCGAGAGAAGGAAAAAGAGGTGATTTTCAGCCTCTCTTGATTTTGTACTTAGAAAAAATCCAATTTTTTTTTTTTTTTTTTAATTTTTTTTTCTAAGTGTCTGATCGAGAGAAGGAAAAAGAGGTGATTTTTAGCCTCTCTCGATTTTGTACTTAGAAAAAATCCAATTTTTTTTTTTTTTTTCCGTTTTTTTTCTAAGTGTCTGATCGAGAGAAGGAAAAAGAGGTGATTTTTAGCCTCTCTCGATTTTGTACTTAGAAAAAATCCAAATTTTTTTTTTTTTTTTTTCAGTTTTTTTTCTAAGTGTCTGATCGAGAGAAGGAAAAAGAGGTGATTTTTAGCCTCTCTTGATTTTGTACTTAGAAAAAATCCAATTTTTTTTTTTTTTTTTTCATTTTTTTTTCTAAGTGTCTGATCGAGAGAAGGAAAAAGAGGTGATTTTTAGCCACTCTCGATTTTGTACTTAGAAAAAATCCAGATTTTTTTTTTTTTTTTTTCCGTTTTTTTTCTAAGTGTCTGATCGAGAGAAGGAAAAAGAGGTGATTTTTAGCCTCTCTCGATTTTGTACTTAGAAAAAAATCCAAATTTTTTTTTTTTTTTTTTCCGTTTTTTTTCTAAGTGTCTGATCGAGAGAAGGAAAAAGAGGTGATTTTTAGCCACTCTCGATTTTGTACTTAGAAAAAATCCAATTTTTTTTAATTTTTTTTTTCCGTTTTTTTTCTAAGTGTCTGATCGAGAGAAGGAAAAAGAGGTGATTTTTAGCCACTCTCGATTTTGTACTTAGAAAAAATCCAAATTTTTTTTTTTTTTTTTTCCGTTTTTTTTCTAAGTGTCTGATCGAGAGAAGGAAAAAGAGGTGATTTTTAGCCACTCTCGATTTTGTACTTAGAAAAAATCCCATTTTTTTTTTTTTTTTTTTCCGTTTTTTTTCTAAGTGTCTGATCGAGAGAAGGAAAAAGAGGTGATTTTTAGCCACTCTCGATTTTGTACTTAGAAAAAATCCAATTTTTTTTTTTTTTTTTCATTTTTTTTTCTAAGTGTCTGATCGAGAGAAGGAAAAAGAGGTGATTTTTAGCCTCTCCCGATTTTGTACTTAGAAAAAATCCAAATATTTTTTTTTTTTTTTTCAGTTTTTTTTCTAAGTGTCTGATCGAGAGAAGGAAAAAGAGGTGATTTTTAGCCTCTCTTGATTTTGTACTTAGAAAAAAATCCAATTTTTTTTTTTTTTTCTTTTTTTTTTCTAAGTGTCTGATCGAGAGAAGGAAAAAGAGGTGATTTTTAGCCACTCTCGATTTTGTACTTAGAAAAAATCCAAATTTTTTTTTTTTTTTTTCCGTTTTTTTTCTAAGTGTCTGTTCGAGAGAAGGAAAAAGAGGTGATTTTTAGCCTCTCTTGATTTTGTACTTAGAAAAAATCCAATTTTTATTTATTTTTTTCATTTTTTTTTCTAAGTGTCTGATCGAGAGAAGGAAAAAGAGGTGATTTTTAGCCACTCTCGATTTTGTACTTAGAAAAAATCCAAATTTTTTTTTTTTTTTTCTTTTTTTTTTCTAAGTGTCTGATCGAGAGAAGGAAAAAGAGGTGATTTTTAGCCTCTCTCGATTTTGTACTTAGAAAAAATCCAATTTTTTTTTTTTTTTTTTCAGTTTTTTTTCTAAGTGTCTGATCGAGAGAAGGAAAAAGAGGTGATTTTTAGCCTCTCTTGATTTTGTACTTAGAAAAAAATCCAATTTTTTTTTTTTTTTTCTTTTTTTTTTCTAAGTGTCTGATCGAGAGAAGGAAAAAGAGGTGATTTTTAGCCACTCTCGATTTTGTACTTAGAAAAAATCCAAATTTTTTTTTTTTTTTTTCCGTTTTTTTTCTAAGTGTCTGATCGAGAGAAGGAAAAAGAGGTGATTTTTAGCCTCTCTTGATTTTGTACTTAGAAAAAATCCAATTTTTTTTTTTTTTTTTCATTTTTTTTTCTAAGTGTCTGATCGAGAGAAGGAAAAAGAGGTGATTTTTAGCCTCTCTTGATTTTGTACTTAGAAAAAATCCAATTTTTATTTATTTTTTTCATTTTTTTTTCTAAGTGTCTGATCGAGAGAAGGAAAAAGAGGTGATTTTTAGCCACTCTCGATTTTGTACTTAGAAAAAATCCAAATTTTTTTTTTTTTTTTTCATTTTTTTTTCTAAGTGTCTGATCGAGAGAAGGAAAAAGAGGTGATTTTTAGCCTCTCTCGATTTTGTACTTAGAAAAAATCCAAAATTTTTTTTTTTTTTTTTCAGTTTTTTTTCTAAGTGTCTGATCGAGAGAAGGAAAAAGAGGTGAATTTTAGCCTCTCTTGATTTTGTACTTAGAAAAAAATCCAATTTTTTTTTTTTTTTTCTTTTTTTTTTCTAAGTGTCTGATCGAGAGAAGGAAAAAGAGGTGATTTTTAGCCACTCTCGATTTTGTACTTAGAAAAAATCCAATTTTTTTTTTTTTTTTTTCCGTTTTTTTTCTAAGTGTCTGATCGAGAGAAGGAAAAAGAGGTGATTTTTAGCCTCTCTTGATTTTGTACTTAGAAAAAATCCAATTTTTTTTTTTTTTTTTCATTTTTTTTTCTAAGTGTCTGATCGAGAGAAGGAAAAAGAGGTGATTTTTAGCCACTCTCGATTTTGTACTTAGAAAAAATCCAAATTTTTTTTTTTTTTTTCCGTTTTTTTTCTAAGTGTCTGATCGAGAGAAGGAAAAAGAGGTGATTTTTAGCCTCTCTCGATTTTGTACTTAGAAAAAATCCAAATTTTTTTTTTTTTTTTTTCCGTTTTTTTTCTAAGTGTCTGATCGAGAGAAGGAAAAAGAGGTGATTTTTAGCCTCTCTCGATTTTGTACTTAGAAAAAATCCAAATTTTTTTTTTTTTTTTTTCATTTTTTTTTCTAAGTGTCTGATCGAGAGAAGGAAAAAGAGGTGATTTTTAGCCACTCTCGATTTTGTACTTAAAAAAAATCCAATTTTTTTTTTTTTTTTTTTCCGTTTTTTTTCTAAGTGTCTGATCGAGAGAAGGAAAAAGAGGTGATTTTTAGCCACTCTCGATTTTGTACTTAGAAAAAATCCAAATTTTTTTTTTTTTTTTTTCCGTTTTTTTTCTAAGTGTCTGATCGAGAGAAGGAAAAAGAGGTGATTTTTAGCCTCTCTTGATTTTGTACTTAGAAAAAATCCAATTTTTTTTTTTTTTTTTTTCTTTTTTTTTTCTAAGTGTCTGATCGAGAGAAGGAAAAAGAGGTGATTTTTAGCCTCTCTTGATTTTGTACTTAGAAAAAATCCAATTTTTTTTTTTTCTTTTTCTTTTTTTTTTCTAAGTGTCTGACCGAGAGAAGGAAAAAGAGGTGATTTTTAGCCACTCTCGATTTTGTACTTAGAAAAAATCCAAATTTTTTTTTTTGTTTTTTCCGTTTTTTTTCTAAGTGTCTGATCGAGAGAAGGAAAAAGAGGTGATTTTTAGCCTCTCTCGATTTTGTACTTAGAAAAAATCCAAATTTTTTTTTTTTTTTTCCGTTTTTTTTCTAAGTGTCTGATCGAGAGAAGGAAAAAGAGGTGATTTTTAGCCTCTCTCGATTTTGTACTTAGAAAAAATCCAAATTTTTTTTTTTTTTTTTACGTTTTTTTTCTAAGTGTCTGATCGAGAGAAGGAAAAAGAGGTGATTTTTAGCCTCTCTCGATTTTGTACTTAGAAAAAATCCAAATTTTTTTTTTTTTTTTTCCGTTTTTTTTCTAAGTGTCTGATCGAGAGAAGGAAAAAGAGGTGATTTTTAGCCTCTCTTGATTTTGTACTTAGAAAAAAATCCAATTTTTTTTTTTTTTTTCTTTTTTTTTTCTAAGTGTCTGATCGAGAGAAGGAAAAAGAGGTGATTTTTAGCCACTCTCGATTTTGTACTTAGAAAAAATCCAATTATTATTTTTTTTTTTTCCGTTTTTTTTCTAAGTGTCTGATCGAGAGAAGGAAAAAGAGGTGATTTTTAGCCTCTCTTGATTTTGTACTTAGAAAAAATCCAATTTTTTTTTTTTTTTTTCTTTTTTTTTTCTAAGTGTCTGATCGAGAGAAGGAAAAAGAGGTGATTTTTAGCCTCTCTCGATTTTGTACTTAGAAAAAAATCCAAATTTTTATTTTTTTTTTTCCGTTTTTTTTCTAAGTGTCTGATCGAGAGAAGGAAAAAGAGGTGATTTTTAGCCACTCTCGATTTTGTACTAAGAAAAAATCCAAATTTTTTTTATTTTTTTTTCCGTTTTTTTTCTAAGTGTCTGATCGAGAGAAGGAAAAAGAGGTGATTTTTAGCCACTCTCGATTTTGTACTTAGAAAAAATCCAATTTTTTTTAATTTTTTTTTTTCCGTTTTTTTTCTAAGTGTCTGATCGAGAGAAGGAAAAAGAGGTGATTTTTAGCCACTCTCGATTTTGTACTTAGAAAAAATCCAAATTTTTTTTTTTTTTTTCATTTTTTTTTCTAAGTGTCTGATCGAGAGAAGGAAAAAGAGGTGATTTTTAACCTCTCTCGATTTTGTACTAAGAAAAAATCCAAATTTTTTTTTTTTTTTTTTCAGTTTTTTTTCTAAGTGTCTGATCGAGAGAAGGAAAAAGAGGTGATTTTTAGCCTCTCTTGATTTTGTACTTAGAAAAAAATCCAATTTTTTTTTTCTTTCTTTTTTTTTTCTAAGTGTCTGATCGAGAGAAGGAAAAAGAGGTGATTTTTAGCCACTCTCGATTTTGTACTTAGAAAAAATCCAAATTTTTTTTTTTTTTCCGTTTTTTTTCTAAGTGTCTGATCGAGAGAAGGAAAAAGAGGTGATTTTTAGCCTCTCTTGATTTTGTACTTAGAAAAAATCCAATTTTTTTTTTTTTTTCATTTTTTTTTCTAAGTGTCTGATCGACAGAAGGAAAAAGAGGTGATTTTTAGCCACTCTCGATTTTGTACTTAGAAAAAATCCAATTTTTCTTTTTTTTTTTCTTTTTTTTTTCTAAGTGTCTGATCGAGAGAAGGAAAAAGAGGTGATTTTTAGCCACTCTCGATTTTGTACTTAGAAAAAATCCAGATTTTTTTTTTTTTTTTTTCCGTTTTTTTTCTAAGTGTCTGATCGAGAGAAGGAAAAAGAGGTGATTTTTAGCCTCTCTCGATTTTGTACTTAGAAAAAAATCCAAATTTTTATTTTTTTTTTTCCGTTTTTTTTCTAAGTGTCTGATCGAGAGAATGGAAAAAGAGGTGATTTTTAGCCACTCTCGATTTTGTACTTAGAAAAAATCCAAATTTTTTTTTTTTTTTTTCCGTTTTTTTTCTAAGTGTCTGATCGAGAGAAGGAAAAAGAGGTGATTTTTAGCCACTTTCGATTTTGTACTAAGAAAAAATCCAAATTTTTTTTTTTTTTTTTCCGTTTTTTTTCTAAGTGTCTGATCGAGAGAAGGAAAAAGAGGTGATTTTTAGCCACTCTCGATTTTGTACTTAGAAAAAATCCAATTTTTTTTTATTTTTTTTTTCCGTTTTTTTTCTAAGTGTCTGATCGAGAGAAGGAAAAAGAGGTGATTTTTAGCCACTCTCGATTTTGTACTTAGAAAAAATCCCAATTTTTTTTTTTTTCATTTTTTTTTCTAAGTGTCTGATCGAGAGAAGGAAAAAGAGGTGATTTTTAACCTCTCTCGATTTTGTACTAAGAAAAAATCCAATTTTTTTTTTTTTTTTTTTCAGTTTTTTTTCTAAGTGTCTGATCGAGAGAAGGAAAAAGAGGTGATTTTTAGCCTCTCTTGATTTTGTACTTAGAAAAAAATCCAATTTTTTTTTTCTTTCTTTTTTTTTTCTAAGTGTCTGATCGAGAGAAGGAAAAAGAGGTGATTTTTAGCCACTCTCGATTTTGTACTTAGAAAAAATCCAAATTTTTTTTTTTTTTTTCCGTTTTTTTTCTAAGTGTCTGATCGAGAGAAGGAAAAAGAGGTGATTTTTAGCCTCTCTTGATTTTGTACTTAGAAAAAATCCAATTATTTTTTTTTTTTTTCATTTTTTTTTCTAAGTGTTTGATCGAGAGAAGGAAAAAGAGGTGATTTTTAGCCACTCTCGATTTTGTACTTAGAAAAAATCCAAATTTTTTTGTTTTTTTTTTCCGTTTTTTTTCTAAGTGTCTGATCGAGAGAAGGAAAAAGAGGTGATTTTTAGCCTCTCTCGATTTTGTACTTAGAAAAAATCCAAATATATATATTTTTTTTTCATTTTTTTCTCTAAGTGTCTGATCGAGAGAAGGAAAAAGAGGTGATTTTTAGCCACTCTCGATTTTGTACTTAGAAAACATCCAAATTTTTTTTTTTTTTTTCCGTTTTTTTTCTAAGTGTCTGATCGAGAGAAGGAAAAAGAGGTGATTTTTAGCCTCTCTTGATTTTGTACTTAGAAAAAATCCAATTTTTTTTTTTTTTTTTCTTTTTTTTTTCTAAGTGTCTGATCGAGAGAAGGAAAAAGAGGTGATTTTTAGCCTCTCTTGATTTTGTACTTAGAAAAAATCCAATTTTTTTTTTTTTTTTTTCATTTTTTTTTCTAAGTGTCTGATCGAGAGAAGGAAAAAGAGGTGATTTTTAGCCACTCTCGATTTTGTACTTAGAAAAAATCCAAATTTTTTTTTTTTTTTTTTCCGTTTTTTTTCTAAGTGTCTGATCGAGAGAAGGAAAAAGAGGTGATTTTTAGCCTCTCTCGATTTTGTACTTAGAAAAAATCCAAATTTTTTTTTTTTTTTTTTCTGTTTTTTTTCTAAGTGTCTGATCGAGAGAAGGAAAAAGAGGTGATTTTTAGCCTCTCTCGATTTTGTACTTAGAAAAAATCCAAATTTTTTTTTTTTTTTTCTTTTTTTTTTCTAAGTGTCTGATCGAGAGAAGGAAAAAGAGGTGATTTTTAGCCACTCTCGATTTTGTACTTAGAAAAAAATCCAAATTTTTTTTTTTTTTTTTTCCGTTTTTTTTCTAAGTGTCTGATCGAGAGAAGGAAAAAGAGGTGATTTTTAGCCTCTCTCGATTTTGTACTTAGAAAAAATCCAAATTTTTTTTTTTTTTTTTTCCGTTTTTTTTCTAAGTGTCTGATCGAGAGAAGGAAAAAGAGGTGATTTTTAGCCACTCTCGATTTTGTACTTAGAAAAAATCCAAATTTTTATTTTTTTTTTTTCCGTTTTTTTTCTAAGTGTCTGATCGAGAGAAGGAAAAAGAGGTGATTTTTAGCCACTCTCGATTTTGTACTTAGAAAAAATCCAAATTTTTTTTTTTTTTTTTTCCGTTTTTTTTCTAAGTGTCTGATCGAGAGAAGGAAAAAGAGGTGATTTTTAGCCACTCTCGATTTTGTACTTAGAAAAAATCCAATTTTTTTTTTTCCGTTTTTTTTCTTAGTGTCTGATCGAGAGAAGGAAAAAGAGGTGATTTTTAGCCACTCTCGATTTTGTACTTAGAAAAAATCCAATTTTTTTTTTTTTTTTTTCATTTTTTTTTCTAAGTTTCTGATCGAGAGAAGGAAAAAGAGGTGATTTTTAGCCTCTCTCGATTTTGTACTTAGAAAAAATCCAAATTTTTTTTTTTTTTTTCAGTTTTTTTTCTAAGTGTCTGATCGAGAGAAGGAAAAAGAGGTGATTTTTAGCCTCTCTTGATTTTGTACTTAGAAAAAAATCCAATTTTTTTTTTTTTTTTCTTTTTTTTTTCTAAGTGTCTGATCGAGAGAAGGAAAAAGAGGTGATTTTTAGCCACTCTCGATTTTGTACTTAGAAAAAATCCAAATTTATTTTTTTTTTTTTCCGTTTTTTTTCTAAGTGTCTGATCGAGAGAAGGAAAAAGAGGTGATTTTTAGCCTCTCTCGATTTTGTATTGAGAAAAAATCCAATTTTTTTTTTTTTTTTTTCAGTTTTTTTTCTAAGTGTCTGATCGAGAGAAGGAAAAAGAGGTGATTTTTAGCCTCTCTTGATTTTGTACTTAGAAAAAAATCCAATTTTTTTTTTTTTTCTTTTTTTTTTCTAAGTGTCTGATCGAGAGAAGGAAAAAGAGGTGATTTTTAGCCACTCTCGATTTTGTACTTAGAAAAAATCCAAATTTTTATTTTTTTTTTTCCGTTTTTTTTCTAAGTGTCTGATCGAGAGAAGGAAAAAGAGGTGATTTTTAGCCTCTCTTGATTTTGTACTTAGAAAAAATCCAATTTTTTTTTTTTTTTTTCATTTTTTTTTCTAAGTGTCTGATCGAGAGAAGGAAAAAGAGGTGATTTTTAGCCACTCTCGATTTTGTACTTAGAAAAAATCCAAATTTTTTTTTTTTTTTTTCCGTTTTTTTTCTAAGTGTCTGATCGAGAGAAGGAAAAAGAGGTGATTTTTAGCCTCTCTCGATTTTGTACTTAGAAAAAATCCAAATTTTTTTTTTTTTTTTTTCCGTTTTTTTTCTAAGTGTCTGATCGAGAGAAGGAAAAAGAGGTGATTTTTAGCCTCTCTCGATTTTGTACTTAGAAAAAATCCAAATTTTTATTTTTTTTTTTCATTTTTTTTTCTAAGTGTCTGATCGAGAGAAGGAAAAAGAGGTGATTTTTAGCCACTCTCGATTTTGTACTTAGAAAAAATCCAATTTTTTTTTTTTTTTTTTTCCGTTTTTTTTCTAAGTGTCTGATCGAGAGAAGGAAAAAGAGGTGATTTTTAGCCACTCTCGATTTTGTACTTAGAAAAAATCCCAATTTTTTTTTTTTTTTTTTCCGTTTTTTTTCTAAGTGTCTGATCGAGAGAAGGAAAAAGAGGTGATTTTTAGCCTCTCTTGATTTTGTACTTAGAAAAAATCCAATTTTTTTTTTTTTTTTTTCTTTTTTTTTTCTAAGTGTCTGATCGAGAGAAGGAAAAAGAGGTGATTTTTAGCCTCTCTTGATTTTGTACTTAGAAAAAATCCAATTTTTTTTTTTTTTTTTCTTTTTTTTTTCTAAGTGTCTGACCGAGAGAAGGAAAAAGAGGTGATTTTTAGCCACTCTCGATTTTGTACTTAGAAAAAATCCAAATTTTTTTTTTTTTTTTTTCCGTTTTTTTTCTAAGTGTCTGATCGAGAGAAGGAAAAAGAGGTGATTTTTAGCCTCTCTCGATTTTGTACTTAGAAAAAATCCAAATTTTATTTTTTTTTTTCCGTTTTTTTTCTAAGTGTCTGATCGAGAGAAGGAAAAAGAGGTGATTTTTAGCCTCTCTCGATTTTGTACTTAGAAAAAATCCAAATTTTTTTTTTTTTTTTTCCGTTTTTTTTCTAAGTGTCTGATCGAGAGATTAAAAAGAGGTGATTTTTAGCCTCTCTCGATTTTGTACTTAGAAAAAATCCAAATTTTTTTTTTTTTTTTTCCGTTTTTTTTCTAAGTGTCTGATCGAGAGAAGGAAAAAGAGGTGATTTTTAGCCTCTCTTGATTTTGTACTTAGAAAAAAATCCAATTTTTTTTTTTTTTTTTCATTTTTTTTTCTAAGTGTCTGATCGAGAGAAGGAAAAAGAGGTGATTTTTAGCCACTCTCGATTTTGTACTAAGAAAAAATCCAATTTTTTTTTTTTTTTTTTCCTTTTTTTTTCTAAGTGTCTGATCGAGAGAAGGAAAAAGAGGTGATTTTTAGCCTCTCTTGATTTTGTACTTAGAAAAAATCCAATTTTTTTTTTTTTTTTTTCATTTTTTTTTCTAAGTGTCTGATCGAGAGAAGGAAAAAGAGGTGATTTTTAGCCACTCTCGATTTTGTACTTAGAAAAAATCCAAATTTTTTTTTTTTTTTTTTCCGTTTTTTTTCTAAGTGTCTGATCGAGAGAAGGAAAAAGAGGTGATTTTTAGCCTCTCTCGATTTTGTACTTAGAAAAAATCCAAATTTTTTTTTTTTTTTTTTCCGTTTTTTTTCTAAGTGTCTGATCGAGAGAAGGAAAAAGAGGTGATTTTTAGCCTCTCTCGATTTTGTACTTAGAAAAAATCCAAATTTTTTTTTTTTTTCTTTTTTTTTTCTAAGTGTCTGATCGAGAGAAGGAAAAAGAGGTGATTTTTAGCCTCTCTCGATTTTGTACTTAGAAAAAATCCAATTTTTTTTTTTTTTTTTTTCAGTTTTTTTTCTAAGTGTCTGATCGAGAGAAGGAAAAAGAGGTGATTTTTAGCCTCTCTTGATTTTGTACTTAGAAAAAATCCAATTTTTTTTTTTTTTTTTTCATTTTTTTTTCTAAGTGTCTGATCGAGAGAAGGAAAAAGAGGTGATTTTTAGCCACTCTCGATTTTGTACTTAGAAAAAATCCAGATTTTTTTTTTTTTTTTTTCCGTTTTTTTTCTAAGTGTCTGATCGAGAGAAGGAAAAAGAGGTGATTTTTAGCGTCTCTCGATTTTGTACTTAGAAAAAAATCCAAATTTTTTATTTTTTTTTTCCGTTTTTTTTCTTAGTGTCTGATCGAGAGAAGGAAAAAGAGGTGATTTTTAGCCACTCTCGATTTTGTACTTAGAAAAAATCCAAATTTTTTTTTTTTTTTTTTCCGTTTTTTTTCTAAGTGTCTGATAGAGAGAAGGAAAAAGAGGTGATTTTTAGCCACTCTCGATTTTGTACTAAGAAAAAATCCAAATTTTTTTTTTTTTTTTTTCCGTTTTTTTTCTAAGTGTCTGATCGAGAGAAGGAAAAAGAGGTGATTTTTAGCCACTCTCGATTTTGTACTTAGAAAAAATCCAATTTTTTTAAAAAAAAATTTTCCGTTTTTTTTCTAAGTGTCTGATCGAGAGAAGGAAAAAGAGGTGATTTTTAGCCACTCTCGATTTTGTACTTAGAAAAAATCCAATTTTTTTTTTTTTTTTTTTTCCGTTTTTTTTCTTAGTGTCTGATCGAGAGAAGGAAAAAGAGGTGATTTTTAGCCACTCTCGATTTTGTACTTAGAAAAAATCCAATTTTTTTTTTTTTTTTTTCATTTTTTTTTCTAAGTTTCTGATCGAGAGAAGGAAAAAGAGGTGATTTTTAGCCTCTCTCGATTTTGTACTTAGAAAAAATCCAAATTTTTTTTTTTTTTTTCAGTTTTTTTTCTAAGTGTCTGATCGAGAGAAGGAAAAAGAGGTGATTTTTAGCCTCTCTTGATTTTGTACTTAGAAAAAAATCCAATTTTTTTTTTTTTTTTCTTTTTTTTTTCTAAGTGTCTGATCGAGAGAAGGAAAAAGAGGTGATTTTTAGCCACTCTCGATTTTGTACTTAGAAAAAATCCAAATTTATTTTTTTTTTTTTCCGTTTTTTTTCTAAGTGTCTGTTCGAGAGAAGGAAAAAGAGGTGATTTTTAGCCTCTCTTGATTTTGTACTTAGAAAAAATCCAATTTTTATTTTTTTTTTTCATTTTTTTTTCTAAGTGTCTGATCGAGAGAAGGAAAAAGAGGTGATTTTTAGCCACTCTCGATTTTGTACTTAGAAAAAATCCAAATTTTTTTTTTTTTTTTTCATTTTTTTTTCTAAGTGTCTGATCGAGAGAAGGAAAAAGAGGTGATTTTTAGCCTCTCTCGATTTTGTATTTAGAAAAAATCCAATTTTTTTTTTTTTTTTTTCAGTTTTTTTTCTAAGTGTCTGATCGAGAGAAGGAAAAAGAGGTGATTTTTAGCCTCTCTTGATTTTGTACTTAGAAAAAAATCCAATTTTTTTTTTTTCTTTTTTTTTTTCTAAGTGTCTGATCGAGAGAAGGAAAAAGAGGTGATTTTTAGCCACTCTCGATTTTGTACTTAGAAAAAATCCAAATTTTTTTTTTTTTTTTCCGTTTTTTTTCTAAGTGTCTGATCGAGAGAAGGAAAAAGAGGTGATTTTTAGCCTCTCTTGATTTTGTACTTAGAAAAAATCCAATTTTTTTATTTTTTTTTCATTTTTTTTTCTAAGTGTCTGATCGAGAGAAGGAAAAAGAGGTGATTTTTAGCCACTCTCGATTTTGTACTTAGAAAAAATCCAAATTTTTTTTTTTTTTTTTCCGTTTTTTTTCTAAGTGTCTGATCGAGAGAAGGAAAAAGAGGTGATTTTTAGCCTCTCTCGATTTTGTACTTAGAAAAAATCCAAATTTTTTTTTTTTTTTTTTCCGTTTTTTTTCTAAGTGTCTGATCGAGAGAAGGAAAAAGAGGTGATTTTTAGCCTCTCTCGATTTTGTACTTAGAAAAAATCCAAATTTTTATTTATTTTTTTCATTTTTTTTTCTAAGTGTCTGATCGAGAGAAGGAAAAAGAGGTGATTTTTAGCCACTCTCGATTTTGTACTTAGAAAAAATCCAATTTTTTTTTTTTTTTTTTTCCGTTTTTTTTCTAAGTGTCTGATCGAGAGAAGGAAAAAGAGGTGATTTTTAGCCTCTCTCGATTTTGTACTTAGAAAAAATCCAAATTTTTTTTTTTTTTTTTCCGTTTTTTTTCTAAGTGTCTGATCGAGAGATTAAAAAGAGGTGATTTTTAGCCTCTCTCGATTTTGTACTTAGAAAAAATCCAAATTTTTTTTTTTTTTTTTCCGTTTTTTTTCTAAGTGTCTGATCGAGAGAAGGAAAAAGAGGTGATTTTTAGCCTCTCTTGATTTTGTACTTAGAAAAAAATCCAATTTTTTTTTTTTTTTTTCTTTTTTTTTTCTAAGTGTCTGATCGAGAGAAGGAAAAAGAGGTGATTTTTAGCCACTCTCGATTTTGTACTAAGAAAAAATCCAAATTTTTTTTTTTTTTTTTCCTTTTTTTTTCTAAGTGTCTGATCGAGAGAAGGAAAAAGAGGTGATTTTTAGCCTCTCTTGATTTTGTACTTAGAAAAAATCCAATTTTTTTTTTTTTTTTTTCATTTTTTTTTCTAAGTGTCTGATCGAGAGAAGGAAAAAGAGGTGATTTTTAGCCACTCTCGATTTTGTACTTAGAAAAAATCCAAATTTTTTTTTTTTTTTTTCCGTTTTTTTTCTAAGTGTCTGATCGAGAGAAGGAAAAAGAGGTGATTTTTAGCCTCTCTCGATTTTGTACTTAGAAAAAATCCAAATTTTTTTTTTTTTTTTTTCCGTTTTTTTTCTAAGTGTCTGATCGAGAGAAGGAAAAAGAGGTGATTTTTAGCCTCTCTCGATTTTGTACTTAGAAAAAATCCAAATTTTTTTTTTTTTTTCTTTTTTTTTTCTAAGTGTCTGATCGAGAGAAGGAAAAAGAGGTGATTTTTAGCCTCTCTCGATTTTGTACTTAGAAAAAATCCAATTTTTTTTTTTTTTTTTTTCAGTTTTTTTTCTAAGTGTCTGATCGAGAGAAGGAAAAAGAGGTGATTTTTAGCCTCTCTTGATTTTGTACTTAGAAAAAATCCAATTTTTTTTTTTTTTTTTTCATTTTTTTTTCTAAGTGTCTGATCGAGAGAAGGAAAAAGAGGTGATTTTTAGCCACTCTCGATTTTGTACTTAGAAAAAATCCAGATTTTTTTTTTTTTTTTTCCGTTTTTTTTCTAAGTGTCTGATCGAGAGAAGGAAAAAGAGGTGATTTTTAGCCTCTCTCGATTTTGTACTTAGAAAAAAATCCAAATTTTTTTTTTTTTTTTTCCGTTTTTTTTCTAAGTGTCTGATCGAGAGAAGGAAAAAGAGGTGATTTTTAGCCACTCTCGATTTTGTACTTAGAAAAAATCCAAAATTTTTTTTTTTTTTTTTCCGTTTTTTTTCTAAGTGTCTGATCGAGAGAAGGAAAAAGAGGTGATTTTTAGCCACTCTCGATTTTGTACTAAGAAAAAATCCAAATTTTTTTTTTTTTTTTTTCCGTTTTTTTTTCTAAGTGTCTGATCGAGAGAAGGAAAAAGAGGTGATTTTTAGCCACTCTCGATTTTGTACTTAGAAAAAATCCAATTTTTTTTAAAAAAAATTTTCCGTTTTTTTTCTAAGTGTCTGATCGAGAGAAGGAAAAAGAGGTGATTTTTAGCCACTCTCGATTTTGTACTTAGAAAAAATCCAAATTTTTTTTTTTTTTTTTCATTTTTTTTTCTAAGTGTCTGATCGAGAGAAGGAAAAAGAGGTGATTTTTAGCCTCTCTCGATTTTGTACTAAGAAAAAATCCAAATTTTTTTTTTTTTTTTTTCAGTTTTTTTTCTAAGTGTCTGATCGAGAGAAGGAAAAAGAGGTGATTTTTAGCCTCTCTTGATTTTGTACTTAGAAAAAAATCCAATTTTTTTTTTTTTTCTTTTTTTTTTCTAAGTGTCTGATCGAGAGAAGGAAAAAGAGGTGATTTTTAGCCACTCTCGATTTTGTACTTAGAAAAAATCCAAATTTTTTTTTTTTTTTTCCGTTTTTTTTCTAAGTGTCTGATCGAGAGAAGGAAAAAGAGGTGATTTTTAGCCTCTCTTGATTTTGTATTTAGAAAAAATCCAATTTTTTTTTTTTTTTTCTTTTTTTTTTCTAAGTGTCTGATCGAGAGAAGGAAAAAGAGGTGATTTTTAGCCACTCTCGATTTTGTACTTAGAAAAAATCCAAATTTTTTTGTTTTTTTTTTCCGTTTTTTTTCTAAGTGTCTGATCGAGAGAAGGAAAAAGAGGTGATTTTTAGCCTCTCTCGATTTTGTACTAAGAAAAAATCCAAATTTTTTTTTTTTTTTTTTCAGTTTTTTCTCTAAGTGTCTGATCGAGAGAAGGAAAAAGAGGTGATTTTTAGCCACTCTCGATTTTGTACTTAGAAAAAATCCAAATTTTTTTTTTTTTTTTTTCCGTTTTTTTTCTAAGTGTCTGATCGAGAGAAGGAAAAAGAGGTGATTTTTAGCCTCTCTTGATTTTGTACTTAGAAAAAATCCAATTTTTTTTTTTTTTTTCTTTTTTTTTTCTAAGTGTCTGATCGAGAGAAGGAAAAAGAGGTGATTTTTAGCCTCTCTTGATTTTGTACTTAGAAAAAATCCAATTTTTTTTTTTTTTTTTTTCATTTTTTTTTCTAAGTGTCTGATCGAGAGAAGGAAAAAGAGGTGATTTTTAGCCACTCTCGATTTTGTACTTAGAAAAAATCCAAATTTTTTTTTTTTTTTTTCCGTTTTTTTTTTCTAAGTGTCTGATCGAGAGAAGGAAAAAGAGGTGATTTTTAGCCTCTCTCGATTTTGTACTTAGAAAAAATCCAAATTTTTTTTTTTTTTTTTTCTAAGTGTCTGATCGAGAGAAGGAAAAAGAGGTGATTTTTAGCCTCTCTCGATTTTGTACTTAGAAAAAATCCAAATTTTTTTTTTTTTTTTTCCGTTTTTTTTCTAAGTGTCTGATCGAGAGAAGGAAAAAGAGGTGATTTTCAGCCTCTCTTGATTTTGTACTTAGAAAAAATCCAATTTTTTTTTTTTTTTTAAATTTTTTTTTCTAAGTGTCCGATCGAGAGAAGGAAAAAGAGGTGATTTTTAGCCTCTCTTGATTTTGTACTTAGAAAAAATCAAATTTTTTTTTTTTTTTTTCCGTTTTTTTTCTAAGTGTCTGATCGAGAGAAGGAAAAAGAGGTGATTTTTAGCCTCTCTCGATTTTGTACTTAGAAAAAATCCAAATTTTTTTTTTTTTTTTTTCAGTTTTTTTTCTAAGTGTCTGATCGAGAGAAGGAAAAAGAGGTGATTTTTAACCTCTCTCGATTTTGTACTAAGAAAAAATCAAATTTTTTTTTTTTTTTTTCCGTTTTTTTTCTAAGTGTCTGATCGAGAGAAGGAAAAAGAGGTGATTTTTAGCCTCTCTCGATTTTGTACTTAGAAAAAATCCAAATTTTTTTTTTTTTTTTTTCAGTTTTTTTTCTAAGTGTCTGATCGAGAGAAGGAAAAAGAGGTGATTTTTAGCCTCTCTCGATTTTGTACTTAGAAAAAATCCAATTTTTTTTTTTTTTTTTCCGTTTTTTTTCTAAGTGTCTGATCGAGAGAAGGAAAAAGAGGTGATTTTTAGCCTCTCTCGATTTTGTACTTAGAAAAAATCCAAATTTTTTTTTTTTTTTTTTCAGTTTTTTTTCTAAGTGTCTGATCGAGAGAAGGAAAAAGAGGTGATTTTTAGCCTCTCTCGATTTTGTACTTAGAAAAAATCCAAATTTTTTTTTTTTTTTTTTCTAAGTGTCTGATCGAGAGAAGGAAAAAGAGGTGATTTTTAGCCTCTCTCGATTTTGTACTTAGAAAAAATCCAAATTATTTTTTTTTTTTTTCCGTTTTTTTTCTAAGTGTCTGATCGAGAGAAGGAAAAAGAGGTGATTTTCAGCCTCTCTTGATTTTGTACTTAGAAAAAATCCAATTTTTTTTTTTTTTTTTTAATTTTTTTTTCTAAGTGTCCGATCGAGAGAAGGAAAAAGAGGTGATTTTTAGCCTCTCTCGATTTTGTACTTAGAAAAAATCCAATTTTTTTTTTTTTTTTTCCGTTTTTTTTCTAAGTGTCTGATCGAGAGAAGGAAAAAGAGGTGATTTTTAGCCTCTCTTGATTTTGTACTTAGAAAAAACCAATTTTTTTTTTTTTTTTCTTTTTTTTTTCTAAGTGTCTGATCGAGAGAAGGAAAAAGAGGTGATTTTTAACCTCTCTCGATTTTGTACTAAGAAAAAATCCAAATTTTTTTTTTTTTTTTTTCAGTT
This sequence comes from Entelurus aequoreus, assembly GCF_033978785.1. Classification (NCBI taxonomy): domain Eukaryota; kingdom Metazoa; phylum Chordata; class Actinopteri; order Syngnathiformes; family Syngnathidae; genus Entelurus; species Entelurus aequoreus. The sequence continues at coordinate 1,128,400 of NC_084752.1, forward strand.
TTTTTTCTAAGTGTCTGATCGAGAGAAGGAAAAAGAGGTGATTTTTAGCCTCTCTTGATTTTGTACTTAGAAAAAAATCCAATTTTTTTTTTCTTTCTTTTTTTTTTCTAAGTGTCTGATCGAGAGAAGGAAAAAGAGGTGATTTTTAGCCTCTCTCGATTTTGTACTTAGAAAAAATCCAATTTTTTTTTTTTTTTTTTCCGTTTTTTTTCTAAGTGTCTGATCGAGAGAAGGAAAAAGAGGTGATTTTTAGCCTCTCTCGATTTTGTACTTAGAAAAAATCCAAATTTTTTTTTTTTTTTTTTCAGTTTTTTTTCTAAGTGTCTGATCGAGAGAAGGAAAAAGAGGTGATTTTTAGCCTCTCTTGATTTTGTACTTAGAAAAAACCAATTTTTTTTTTTTTTTTTCATTTTTTTTTCTAAGTGTCTGATCGAGAGAAGGAAAAAGAGGTGATTTTTAACCTCTCTCGATTTTGTACTAAGAAAAAATCCAAATTTTTTTTTTTTTTTTTTCAGTTTTTTTTCTAAGTGTCTGATCGAGAGAAGGAAAAAGAGGTGATTTTTAGCCTCTCTTGATTTTGTACTTAGAAAAAAATCCAATTTTTTTTTTCTTTCTTTTTTTTTTCTAAGTGTCTGATCGAGAGAAGGAAAAAGAGGTGATTTTTAGCCACTCTCGATTTTGTACTTAGAAAAAATCCAAATTTTTTTTTTTTTTTCCGTTTTTTTTCTAAGTGTCTGATCGAGAGAAGGAAAAAGAGGTGATTTTTAGCCTCTCTTGATTTTGTACTTAGAAAAAATCCAATTTTTTTTTTTTTTTTTCATTTTTTTTTCTAAGTGTCTGATCGAGAGAAGGAAAAAGAGGTGATTTTTAGCCACTCTCGATTTTGTACTTAGAAAAAATCCAAATTTTTTTGTTTTTTTTTTCCGTTTTTTTTCTAAGTGTCTGATCGAGAGAAGGAAAAAGAGGTGATTTTTAGCCTCTCTCGATTTTGTACTTAGAAAAAATCCAAATTTTTTTTTTTTTTTTTTCCGTTTTTTTTCTAAGTGTCTGATCGAGAGAAGGAAAAAGAGGTGATTTTTAGCCTCTCTCGATTTTGTACTTAGAAAAAATCCAAATATATATTTTTTTTTTTTCATTTTTTTCTCTAAGTGTCTGATCGAGAGAAGGAAAAAGAGGTGATTTTTAGCCACTCTCGATTTTGTACTTAGAAAAAATCCAAATTTTTTTTTTTTTTTTTTCCGTTTTTTTTCTAAGTGTCTGATCGAGAGAAGGAAAAAGAGGTGATTTTTAGCCTCTCTTGATTTTGTACTTAGAAAAAATCCAATTTTTTTTTTTTTTTTTTCTTTTTTTTTTCTAAGTGTCTGATCGAGAGAAGGAAAAAGAGGTGATTTTTAGCCTCTCTTGATTTTGTACTTAGAAAAAAACCAATTTTTTTTTTTTTTTTTTCATTTTTTTTTCTAAGTGTCTGATCGAGAGAAGGAAAAAGAGGTGATTTTTAACCTCTCTCGATTTTGTACTAAGAAAAAATCCAAATTTTTTTTTTTTTTTTTTCAATTTTTTTTCTAAGTGTCTGATCGAGAGAAGGAAAAAGAGGTGATTTTTAGCCTCTCTTGATTTTGTACTTAGAAAAAAATCCAATTTTTTTTTTCTTTCTTTTTTTTTTCTAAGTGTCTGATCGAGAGAAGGAAAAAGAGGTGATTTTTAGCCACTCTCGATTTTGTACTTAGAAAAAATCCAAATTTTTTTTTTTTTTTTCCGTTTTTTTTCTAAGTGTCTGATCGAGAGAAGGAAAAAGAGGTGATTTTTAGCCTCTCTTGATTTTGTACTTAGAAAAAATCCAATTTTTTTTTTTTTTTTTCATTTTTTTTTCTAAGTGTCTGATCGAGAGAAGGAAAAAGAGGTGATTTTTAGCCACTCTCGATTTTGTACTTAGAAAAAATCCAAATTTTTTTGTTTTTTTTTTCCGTTTTTTTTCTAAGTGTCTGATCGAGAGAAGGAAAAAGAGGTGATTTTTAGCCTCTCTCGATTTTGTACTTAGAAAAAATCCAAATATATTTTTTTTTTTTTTCATTTTTTTCTCTAAGTGTCTGATCGAGAGAAGGAAAAAGAGGTGATTTTTAGCCACTCTCGATTTTGTACTTAGAAAAAATCCAAATTTTTTTTTTTTTTTTTCCGTTTTTTTTCTAAGTGTCTGATCGAGAGAAGGAAAAAGAGGTGATTTTTAGCCTCTCTTGATTTTGTACTTAGAAAAAATCCAATTTTTTTTTTTTTTTTTTCTTTTTTTTTTCTAAGTGTCTGATCGAGAGAAGGAAAAAGAGGTGATTTTTAGCCTCTCTTGATTTTGTACTTAGAAAAAATCCAATTTTTTTTTTTTTTTTTTCATTTTTTTTTCTAAGTGTCTGATCGAGAGAAGGAAAAAGAGGTGATTTTTAGCCACTCTCGATTTTGTACTTAGAAAAAATCCAAATTTTTTTTTTTTTTTTTTCCGTTTTTTTTCTAAGTGTCTGATCGAGAGAAGGAAAAAGAGGTGATTTTTAGCCTCTCTCGATTTTGTACTTCGAAAAAATCCAGATTTTTTTTTTTTTTTTCTTTTTTTTTTCTAAGTGTCTGATCGAGAGAAGGAAAAAGAGGTGATTTTTAGCCACTCTCGATTTTGTACTTAGAAAAAAATCCAAATTTTTTTTTTTTTTTTTTCCGTTTTTTTTCTAAGTGTCTGATCGAGAGAAGGAAAAAGAGGTGATTTTTAGCCTCTCTCGATTTTGTACTTAGAAAAAATCCAAATTTTTTTTTTTTTTTTTTCCGTTTTTTTTCTAAGTGTCTGATCGAGAGAAGGAAAAAGAGGTGATTTTTAGCCACTCTCGATTTTGTACTTAGAAAAAATCCAAATTTTTTTTTTTTTTTTTCCGTTTTTTTTCTAAGTGTCTGATCGAGAGAAGGAAAAAGAGGTGATTTTTAGCCACTCTCGATTTTGTACTTAGAAAAAATCCAATTTTTTTTTTTTTTTTTTTTCCGTTTTTTTTCTTAGTGTCTGATCGAGAGAAGGAAAAAGAGGTGATTTTTAGCCACTCTCGATTTTGTACTTAGAAAAAATCCAATTTTTTTTTTTTTTTTTTCATTTTTTTTTCTAAGTTTCTGATCGAGAGAAGGAAAAAGAGGTGATTTTTAGCCTCTCTCGATTTTGTACTTAGAAAAAATCCAAATTTTTTTTTTTTTTTTTCAGTTTTTTTTCTAAGTGTCTGATCGAGAGAAGGAAAAAGAGGTGATTTTTAGCCTCTCTTGATTTTGTACTTAGAAAAAAATCCAATTTTTTTTTTTTTTTCTTTTTTTTTTCTAAGTGTCTGATCGAGAGAAGGAAAAAGAGGTGATTTTTAGCCACTCTCGATTTTGTACTTAGAAAAAATCCAAATTTATTTTATTTTTTTTCCGTTTTTTTTCTAAGTGTCTGTTCGAGAGAAGGAAAAAGAGGTGATTTTTAGCCTCTCTTGATTTTGTACTTAGAAAAAATCCAATTTTTATTTTTTTTTTTCATTTTTTTTTCTAAGTGTCTGATCGAGAGAAGGAAAAAGAGGTGATTTTTAGCCACTCTCGATTTTGTACTTAGAAAAAATCCAAATTTTTTTTTTTTTTTTTCATTTTTTTTTCTAAGTGTCTGATCGAGAGAAGGAAAAAGAGGTGATTTTTAGCCTCTCTCGATTTTGTATTTAGAAAAAATCCAAATTTTTATTTTTTTTTTTTCAGTTTTTTTTCTAAGTGTCTGATCGAGAGAAGGAAAAAGAGGTGATTTTTAGCCTCTCTTGATTTTGTACTTAGAAAAAAATCCAATTTTTTTTTTTTTCTTTTTTTTTTCTAAGTGTCTGATCGAGAGAAGGAAAAAGAGGTGATTTTTAGCCACTCTCGATTTTGTACTTAGAAAAAATCCAAATTTTTTTTTTTTTTTTTCCGTTTTTTTTCTAAGTGTCTGATCGAGAGAAGGAAAAAGAGGTGATTTTTAGCCTCTCTTGATTTTGTACTTAGAAAAAATCCAATTTTTTTTTTTTTTTTTCATTTTTTTTTCTAAGTGTCTGATCGAGAGAAGGAAAAAGAGGTGATTTTTAGCCACTCTCGATTTTGTACTTAGAAAAAATCCAAATTTTTTTGTTTTTTTTTTCCGTTTTTTTTCTAAGTGTCTGATCGAGAGAAGGAAAAAGAGGTGATTTTTAGCCTCTCTCGATTTTGTACTTAGAAAAAATCCAAATTTTTTTTTTTTTTTTTTCCGTTTTTTTTCTAAGTGTCTGATCGAGAGAAGGAAAAAGAGGTGATTTTTAGCCTCTCTCGATTTTGTACTTAGAAAAAATCCAAATATTTTTTATTTTTTTTTCATTTTTTTCTCTAAGTGTCTGATCGAGAGAAGGAAAAAGAGGTGATTTTTAGCCACTCTCGATTTTGTACTTAGAAAAAATCCAAATTTTTTTTTTTTTTTTTTCCGTTTTTTTTCTAAGTGTCTGATCGAGAGAAGGAAAAAGAGGTGATTTTTAGCCTCTCTTGATTTTGTACTTAGAAAAAATCCAATTTTTTTTTTTTTTTTTTCTTTTTTTTTTCTAAGTGTCTGATCGAGAGAAGGAAAAAGAGGTGATTTTTAGCCTCTCTTGATTTTGTACTTAGAAAAAAACCAATTTTTTTTTTTTTTTTTCATTTTTTTTTCTAAGTGTCTGATCGAGAGAAGGAAAAAGAGGTGATTTTTAACCTCTCTCGATTTTGTACTAAGAAAAAATCCAAATTTTTTTTTTTTTTTTTTCAGTTTTTTTTCTAAGTGTCTGATCGAGAGAAGGAAAAAGAGGTGATTTTTAGCCTCTCTTGATTTTGTACTTAGAAAAAAATCCAATTTTTGTTTTCTTTCTTTTTTTTTTCTAAGTGTCTGATCGAGAGAAGGAAAAAGAGGTGATTTTTAGCCACTCTCGATTTTGTACTTAGAAAAAATCCAAATTTTTTTTTTTTTTTTTCCGTTTTTTTTCTAAGTGTCTGATCGAGAGAAGGAAAAAGAGGTGATTTTTAGCCTCTCTTGATTTTGTACTTAGAAAAAATCCAATTTTTTTTTTTTTTTTCATTTTTTTTTCTAAGTGTCTGATCGAGAGAAGGAAAAAGAGGTGATTTTTAGCCACTCTCGATTTTGTACTTAGAAAAAATCCAAATTTTTTTGTTTTTTTTTTCCGTTTTTTTTCTAAGTGTCTGATCGAGAGAAGGAAAAAGAGGTGATTTTTAGCCTCTCTCGATTTTGTACTTAGAAAAAATCCAAATTTTTATTTTTTTTTTTTCCGTTTTTTTTCTAAGTGTCTGATCGAGAGAAGGAAAAAGAGGTGATTTTTAGCCTCTCTCGATTTTGTACTTAGAAAAAATCCAAATATTTTTTTTTTTTTTTTCATTTTTTTCTCTAAGTGTCTGATCGAGAGAAGGAAAAAGAGGTGATTTTTAGCCACTCTCGATTTTGTACTTAGAAAAAATCCAAATTTTTTTTTTTTTTTTTTCCGTTTTTTTTCTAAGTGTCTGATCGAGAGAAGGAAAAAGAGGTGATTTTTAGCCTCTCTTGATTTTGTACTTAGAAAAAATCCAATTTTTTTTTTTCTTTTTTTTTTCTAAGTGTCTGATCGAGAGAAGGAAAAAGAGGTGATTTTTAGCCTCTCTTGATTTTGTACTTAGAAAAAATCCAATTTTTTTTTTTTTTTTTTCATTTTTTTTTCTAAGTGTCTGATCGAGAGAAGGAAAAAGAGGTGATTTTTAGCCACTCTCGATTTTGTACTTAGAAAAAATCCAGATTTTTTTTTTTTTTTTTTCCGTTTTTTTTCTAAGTGTCTGATCGAGAGAAGGAAAAAGAGGTGATTTTTAGCCTCTCTCGATTTTGTACTTAGAAAAAAATCCAAATTTTTTTTTTTTTTTTTCCGTTTTTTTTCTAAGTGTCTGATCGAGAGAAGGAAAAAGAGGTGATTTTTAGCCACTCTCGATTTTGTACTTAGAAAAAATCCAAAATTTTTTTTTTTTTTTTTCCGTTTTTTTTCTAAGTGTCTGATCGAGAGAAGGAAAAAGAGGTGATTTTTAGCCACTCTCGATTTTGTACTAAGAAAAAATCCAAATTTTTTTTTTTTTTTTTTCCGTTTTTTTTCTAAGTGTCTGATCGAGAGAAGGAAAAAGAGGTGATTTTTAGCCACTCTCGATTTTGTACTTAGAAAAAATCCAATTTTTTTAAAAAAAAATTTTCCGTTTTTTTTCTAAGTGTCTGATCGAGAGAAGGAAAAAGAGGTGATTTTTAGCCACTCTCGATTTTGTACTTAGAAAAAATCCAAATTTTTTTTTTTTTTTTTCATTTTTTTTTCTAAGTGTCTGATCGAGAGAAGGAAAAAGAGGTGATTTTTAGCCTCTCTCGATTTTGTACTAAGAAAAAATCCAAATTTTTTTTTTTTTTTTTTCAGTTTTTTTTCTAAGTGTCTGATCGAGAGAAGGAAAAAGAGGTGATTTTTAGCCTCTCTTGATTTTGTACTTAGAAAAAAATCCAATTTTTTTTTTTTTTCTTTTTTTTTTCTAAGTGTCTGATCGAGAGAAGGAAAAAGAGGTGATTTTTAGCCACTCTCGATTTTGTACTTAGAAAAAATCCAAATTTTTTTTTTTTTTTTCCGTTTTTTTTCTAAGTGTCTGATCGAGAGAAGGAAAAAGAGGTGATTTTTAGCCTCTCTTGATTTTGTATTTAGAAAAAATCCAATTTTTTTTTTTTTTTTCATTTTTTTTTCTAAGTGTCTGATCGAGAGAAGGAAAAAGAGGTGATTTTTAGCCACTCTCGATTTTGTACTTAGAAAAAATCCAAATTTTTTTGTTTTTTTTTTCCGTTTTTTTTCTAAGTGTCTGATCGAGAGAAGGAAAAAGAGGTGATTTTTAGGCTCTCTCGATTTTGTACTTAGAAAAAATCCAAATTTTTTTTTTTTTTTTTTCCGTTTTTTTTCTAAGTGTCTGATCGAGAGAAGGAAAAAGAGGTGATTTTTAGCCTCTCTCGATTTTGTACTTAGAAAAAATCCAAATTTTTTTTTTTTTTTTTTCATTTTTTTCTCTAAGTGTCTGATCGAGAGAAGGAAAAAGAGGTGATTTTTAGCCACTCTCGATTTTGTACTTAGAAAAAATCCAAATTTTTTTTTTTTTTTTTTCCGTTTTTTTTCTAAGTGTCTGATCGAGAGAAGGAAAAAGAGGTGATTTTTAGCCTCTCTTGATTTTGTACTTAGAAAAAATCCAATTTTTTTTTTTTTTTTCTTTTTTTTTTCTAAGTGTCTGATCGAGAGAAGGAAAAAGAGGTGATTTTTAGCCTCTCTTGATTTTGTACTTAGAAAAAATCCAATTTTTTTTTTTTTTTTTTTCATTTTTTTTTCTAAGTGTCTGATCGAGAGAAGGAAAAAGAGGTGATTTTTAGCCACTCTCGATTTTGTACTTAGAAAAAATCCAAATTTTTTTTTTTTTTTTTTCCGTTTTTTTTCTAAGTGTCTGATCGAGAGAAGGAAAAAGAGGTGATTTTTAGCCTCTCTCGATTTTGTACTTAGAAAAAATCCAAATTTTTTTTTTTTTTTTTTCTAAGTGTCTGATCGAGAGAAGGAAAAAGAGGTGATTTTTAGCCTCTCTCGATTTTGTACTTAGAAAAAATCCAAATTTTTTTTTTTTTTTTTTCCGTTTTTTTTCTAAGTGTCTGATCGAGAGAAGGAAAAAGAGGTGATTTTCAGCCTCTCTTGATTTTGTACTTAGAAAAAATCCAATTTTTTTTTTTTTTTTTAAATTTTTTTTTCTAAGTGTCCGATCGAGAGAAGGAAAAAGAGGTGATTTTTAGCCTCTCTCGATTTTGTACTTAGAAAAAATCAAATTTTTTTATTTTTTTTTCCGTTTTTTTTCTAAGTGTCTGATCGAGAGAAGGAAAAAGAGGTGATTTTTAGCCTCTCTCGATTTTGTACTTAGAAAAAATCCAAATTTTTTTTTTTTTTTTTTCAGTTTTTTTTCTAAGTGTCTGATCGAGAGAAGGAAAAAGAGGTGATTTTTAGCCTCTCTTGATTTTGTACTTAGAAAAAACCAATTTTTTTTTTTTTTTTTTCATTTTTTTTTCTAAGTGTCTGATCGAGAGAAGGAAAAAGAGGTGATTTTTAACCTCTCTCGATTTTGTACTAAGAAAAAATCCAAATTTTTTTTTTTTTTTTTTCAGTTTTTTTTCTAAGTGTCTGATCGAGAGAAGGAAAAAGAGGTGATTTTTAGCCTCTCTTGATTTTGTACTTAGAAAAAAATCCAATTTTTTTTTTCTTTCTTTTTTTTTTCTAAGTGTCTGATCGAGAGAAGGAAAAAGAGGTGATTTTTAGCCTCTCTCGATTTTGTACTTAGAAAAAATCCAATTTTTTTTTTTTTTTTTCCGTTTTTTTTCTAAGTGTCTGATCGAGAGAAGGAAAAAGAGGTGATTTTTAGCCTCTCTCGATTTTGTACTTAGAAAAAATCCAAATTTTTTTTTTTTTTTTTTCAGTTTTTTTTCTAAGTGTCTGATCGAGAGAAGGAAAAAGAGGTGATTTTTAGCCTCTCTCGATTTTGTACTTAGAAAAAATCCAAATTTTTTTTTTTTTTTTTTCTAAGTGTCTGATCGAGAGAAGGAAAAAGAGGTGATTTTTAGCCTCTCTCGATTTTGTACTTAGAAAAAATCCAAATTTTTTTTTTTTTTTTTTCCGTTTTTTTTCTAAGTGTCTGATCGAGAGAAGGAAAAAGAGGTGATTTTCAGCCTCTCTTGATTTTGTACTTAGAAAAAATCCAATTTTTTTTTTTTTTTTTAATTTTTTTTTCTAAGTGTCCGATCGAGAGAAGGAAAAAGAGGTGATTTTTAGCCTCTCTCGATTTTGTACTTAGAAAAAATCCAATTTTTTTTTTTTTTTTTCCGTTTTTTTTCTAAGTGTCTGATCGAGAGAAGGAAAAAGAGGTGATTTTTAGCCTCTCTTGATTTTGTACTTAGAAAAAACCAATTTTTTTTTTTTTTTTTTCTTTTTTTTTTCTAAGTGTCTGATCGAGAGAAGGAAAAAGAGGTGATTTTTAACCTCTCTCGATTTTGTACTAAGAAAAAATCCAAATTTTTTTTTTTTTTTTTTCAGTTTTTTTTCTAAGTGTCTGATCGAGAGAAGGAAAAAGAGGTGATTTTTAGCCTCTCTTGATTTTGTACTTAGAAAAAAATCCAATTTTTTTTTTCTTTCTTTTTTTTTTCTAAGTGTCTGATCGAGAGAAGGAAAAAGAGGTGATTTTTAGCCTCTCTCGATTTTGTACTTAGAAAAAATCCAATTTTTTTTTTTTTTTTTTCCGTTTTTTTTCTAAGTGTCTGATCGAGAGAAGGAAAAAGAGGTGATTTTTAGCCTCTCTCGATTTTGTACTTAGAAAAAATCCAAATTTTTTTTTTTTTTTTTTCAGTTTTTTTTCTAAGTGTCTGATCGAGAGAAGGAAAAAGAGGTGATTTTTAGCCTCTCTTGATTTTGTACTTAGAAAAAACCAATTTTTTTTTTTTTTTTTCATTTTTTTTTCTAAGTGTCTGATCGAGAGAAGGAAAAAGAGGTGATTTTTAACCTCTCTCGATTTTGTACTAAGAAAAAATCCAAATTTTTTTTTTTTTTTTTTCAGTTTTTTTTCTAAGTGTCTGATCGAGAGAAGGAAAAAGAGGTGATTTTTAGCCTCTCTTGATTTTGTACTTAGAAAAAAATCCAATTTTTTTTTTCTTTCTTTTTTTTTTCTAAGTGTCTGATCGAGAGAAGGAAAAAGAGGTGATTTTTAGCCACTCTCGATTTTGTATTTAGAAAAAATCCAAATTTTTATTTTTTTTTTTTCAGTTTTTTTTCTAAGTGTCTGATCGAGAGAAGGAAAAAGAGGTGATTTTTAGCCTCTCTTGATTTTGTACTTAGAAAAAAATCCAATTTTTTTTTTTTTCTTTTTTTTTTCTAAGTGTCTGATCGAGAGAAGGAAAAAGAGGTGATTTTTAGCCACTCTCGATTTTGTACTTAGAAAAAATCCAAATTTTTTTTTTTTTTTTTCCGTTTTTTTTCTAAGTGTCTGATCGAGAGAAGGAAAAAGAGGTGATTTTTAGCCTCTCTCGATTTTGTACTTAGAAAAAATCCAAATTTTTTTTTTTTTTTTTTCAGTTTTTTTTCTAAGTGTCTGATCGAGAGAAGGAAAAAGAGGTGATTTTTAGCCTCTCTTGATTTTGTACTTAGAAAAAACCAATTTTTTTTTTTTTTTTTTCATTTTTTTTTCTAAGTGTCTGATCGAGAGAAGGAAAAAGAGGTGATTTTTAACCTCTCTCGATTTTGTACTAAGAAAAAATCCAAATTTTTTTTTTTTTTTTTTCAGTTTTTTTTCTAAGTGTCTGATCGAGAGAAGGAAAAAGAGGTGATTTTTAGCCTCTCTTGATTTTGTACTTAGAAAAAAATCCAATTTTTTTTTTCTTTCTTTTTTTTTTCTAAGTGTCTGATCGAGAGAAGGAAAAAGAGGTGATTTTTAGCCTCTCTCGATTTTGTACTTAGAAAAAATCCAATTTTTTTTTTTTTTTTTCCGTTTTTTTTCTAAGTGTCTGATCGAGAGAAGGAAAAAGAGGTGATTTTTAGCCTCTCTCGATTTTGTACTTAGAAAAAATCCAAATTTTTTTTTTTTTTTTTTCAGTTTTTTTTCTAAGTGTCTGATCGAGAGAAGGAAAAAGAGGTGATTTTTAGCCTCTCTCGATTTTGTACTTAGAAAAAATCCAATTTTTTTTTTTTTTTTTTTCTAAGTGTCTGATCGAGAGAAGGAAAAAGAGGTGATTTTTAGCCTCTCTCGATTTTGTACTTAGAAAAAATCCAAATTTTTTTTTTTTTTTTTTCCGTTTTTTTTCTAAGTGTCTGATCGAGAGAAGGAAAAAGAGGTGATTTTCAGCCTCTCTTGATTTTGTACTTAGAAAAAATCCAATTTTTTTTTTTTTTTTTTAATTTTTTTTTCTAAGTGTCCGATCGAGAGAAGGAAAAAGAGGTGATTTTTAGCCTCTCTCGATTTTGTACTTAGAAAAAATCCAATTTTTTTTTTTTTTTTTCCGTTTTTTTTCTAAGTGTCTGATCGAGAGAAGGAAAAAGAGGTGATTTTTAGCCTCTCTTGATTTTGTACTTAGAAAAAACCAATTTTTTTTTTTTTTTTTTCTTTTTTTTTTCTAAGTGTCTGATCGAGAGAAGGAAAAAGAGGTGATTTTTAACCTCTCTCGATTTTGTACTAAGAAAAAATCCAAATTTTTTTTTTTTTTTTTTCAGTTTTTTTTCTAAGTGTCTGATCGAGAGAAGGAAAAAGAGGTGATTTTTAGCCTCTCTTGATTTTGTACTTAGAAAAAAATCCAATTTTTTTTTTCTTTCTTTTTTTTTTCTAAGTGTCTGATCGAGAGAAGGAAAAAGAGGTGATTTTTAGCCTCTCTCGATTTTGTACTTAGAAAAAATCCAATTTTTTTTTTTTTTTTTTCCGTTTTTTTTCTAAGTGTCTGATCGAGAGAAGGAAAAAGAGGTGATTTTTAGCCTCTCTCGATTTTGTACTTAGAAAAAATCCAAATTTTTTTTTTTTTTTTTTCAGTTTTTTTTCTAAGTGTCTGATCGAGAGAAGGAAAAAGAGGTGATTTTTAGCCTCTCTTGATTTTGTACTTAGAAAAAACCAATTTATTTTTTTTTTTTTCATTTTTTTTTCTAAGTGTCTGATCGAGAGAAGGAAAAAGAGGTGATTTTTAACCTCTCTCGATTTTGTACTAAGAAAAAATCCAAATTTTTTTTTTTTTTTTTTCAGTTTTTTTTCTAAGTGTCTGATCGAGAGAAGGAAAAAGAGGTGATTTTTAGCCTCTCTTGATTTTGTACTTAGAAAAAAATCCAATTTTTTTTTTCTTTCTTTTTTTTTTCTAAGTGTCTGATCGAGAGAAGGAAAAAGAGGTGATTTTTAGCCACTCTCGATTTTGTACTTAGAAAAAATCCAAATTTTTTTTTTTTTTTCCGTTTTTTTTCTAAGTGTCTGATCGAGAGAAGGAAAAAGAGGTGATTTTTAGCCTCTCTTGATTTTGTACTTAGAAAAAATCCAATTTTTTTTTTTTTTTTTCATTTTTTTTTCTAAGTGTCTGATCGAGAGAAGGAAAAAGAGGTGATTTTTAGCCACTCTCGATTTTGTACTTAGAAAAAATCCAAATTTTTTTGTTTTTTTTTTCCGTTTTTTTTCTAAGTGTCTGATCGAGAGAAGGAAAAAGAGGTGATTTTTAGCCTCTCTCGATTTTGTACTTAGAAAAAATCCAAATTTTTTTTTTTTTTTTTTCCGTTTTTTTTCTAAGTGTCTGATCGAGAGAAGGAAAAGGAGGTGATTTTTAGCCTCTCTCGATTTTGTACTTAGAAAAAATCCAAATATATTTTTTTTTTTTTTCATTTTTTTCTCTAAGTGTCTGATCGAGAGAAGGAAAAAGAGGTGATTTTTAGCCACTCTCGATTTTGTACTTAGAAAAAATCCAAATTTTTTTTTTTTTTTTTTCCGTTTTTTTTCTAAGTGTCTGATCGAGAGAAGGAAAAAGAGGTGATTTTTAGCCTCTCTTGATTTTGTACTTAGAAAAAATCCAATTTTTTTTTTTTTTTTTTCTTTTTTTTTTCTAAGTGTCTGATCGAGAGAAGGAAAAAGAGGTGATTTTTAGCCTCTCTTGATTTTGTACTTAGAAAAAAACCAATTTTTTTTTTTTTTTTTTCATTTTTTTTTCTAAGTGTCTGATCGAGAGAAGGAAAAAGAGGTGATTTTTAACCTCTCTCGATTTTGTACTAAGAAAAAATCCAAATTTTTTTTTTTTTTTTTTCAGTTTTTTTTCTAAGTGTCTGATCGAGAGAAGGAAAAAGAGGTGATTTTTAGCCTCTCTTGATTTTGTACTTAGAAAAAAATCCAATTTTTTTTTTCTTTCTTTTTTTTTTCTAAGTGTCTGATCGAGAGAAGGAAAAAGAGGTGATTTTTAGCCACTCTCGATTTTGTACTTAGAAAAAATCCAAATTTTTTTTTTTTTTTTCCGTTTTTTTTCTAAGTGTCTGATCGAGAGAAGGAAAAAGAGGTGATTTTTAGCCTCTCTTGATTTTGTACTTAGAAAAAATCCAATTTTTTTTTTTTTTTTTCATTTTTTTTTCTAAGTGTCTGATCGAGAGAAGGAAAAAGAGGTGATTTTTAGCCACTCTCGATTTTGTACTTAGAAAAAATCCAAATTTTTTTGTTTTTTTTTTCCGTTTTTTTTCTAAGTGTCTGATCGAGAGAAGGAAAAAGAGGTGATTTTTAGCCTCTCTCGATTTTGTACTTAGAAAAAATCCAAATATTTTTTTTTTTTTTTTCATTTTTTTCTCTAAGTGTCTGATCGAGAGAAGGAAAAAGAGGTGATTTTTAGCCACTCTCGATTTTGTACTTAGAAAAAATCCAAATTTTTTTTTTTTTTTTTTCCGTTTTTTTTCTAAGTGTCTGATCGAGAGAAGGAAAAAGAGGTGATTTTTAGCCTCTCTTGATTTTGTACTTAGAAAAAATCCAATTTTTTTTTTTTTTTTTTCTTTTTTTTTTCTAAGTGTCTGATCGAGAGAAGGAAAAAGAGGTGATTTTTAGCCTCTCTTGATTTTGTACTTAGAAAAAATCCAATTTTTTTTTTTTTTTTTCTTTTTTTTTTCTAAGTGTCTGATCGAGAGAAGGAAAAAGAGGTGATTTTTAGCCACTCTCGATTTTGTACTTAGAAAAAATCCAAATTTTTTTTTTTTTTTTTCCGTTTTTTTTCTAAGTGTCTGATCGAGAGAAGGAAAAAGAGGTGATTTTTAGCCTCTCTCGATTTTGTACTTCGAAAAAATCCAGATTTTTTTTTTTTTTTCTTTTTTTTTTCTAAGTGTCTGATCGAGAGAAGGAAAAAGAGGTGATTTTTAGCCACTCTCGATTTTGTACTTAGAAAAAAATCCAAATTTTTTTTTTTTTTTTTTCCGTTTTTTTTCTAAGTGTCTGATCGAGAGAAGGAAAAAGAGGTGATTTTTAGCCTCTCTCGATTTTGTACTTAGAAAAAATCCAAATTTTTTTTTTTTTTTTTTCCGTTTTTTTTCTAAGTGTCTGATCGAGAGAAGGAAAAAGAGGTGATTTTTAGCCACTCTCGATTTTGTACTTAGAAAAAATCCAAATTTTTTTTTTTTTTTTTCCGTTTTTTTTCTAAGTGTCTGATCGAGAGAAGGAAAAAGAGGTGATTTTTAGCCACTCTCGATTTTGTACTTAGAAAAAATCCAATTTTTTTTTTTTTTTTTTTCCGTTTTTTTTCTTAGTGTCTGATCGAGAGAAGGAAAAAGAGGTGATTTTTAGCCACTCTCGATTTTGTACTTAGAAAAAATCCAATTTTTTTTTTTTTTTTTTCATTTTTTTTTCTAAGTTTCTGATCGAGAGAAGGAAAAAGAGGTGATTTTTAGCCTCTCTCGATTTTGTACTTAGAAAAAATCCAAATTTTTTTTTTTTTTTTTCAGTTTTTTTTCTAAGTGTCTGATCGAGAGAAGGAAAAAGAGGTGATTTTTAGCCTCTCTTGATTTTGTACTTAGAAAAAAATCCAATTTTTTTTTTTTTTTCTTTTTTTTTTCTAAGTGTCTGATCGAGAGAAGGAAAAAGAGGTGATTTTTAGCCACTCTCGATTTTGTACTTAGAAAAAATCCAAATTTATTTTATTTTTTTTCCGTTTTTTTTCTAAGTGTCTGTTCGAGAGAAGGAAAAAGAGGTGATTTTTAGCCTCTCTTGATTTTGTACTTAGAAAAAATCCAATTTTTATTTTTTTTTTTCATTTTTTTTTCTAAGTGTCTGATCGAGAGAAGGAAAAAGAGGTGATTTTTAGCCACTCTCGATTTTGTACTTAGAAAAAATCCAATTTTTTTTTTTTTTTTTTCATTTTTTTTTCTAAGTGTCTGATCGAGAGAAGGAAAAAGAGGTGATTTTTAGCCTCTCTCGATTTTGTATTTAGAAAAAATCCAAATTTTTATTTTTTTTTTTTCAGTTTTTTTTCTAAGTGTCTGATCGAGAGAAGGAAAAAGAGGTGATTTTTAGCCTCTCTTGATTTTGTACTTAGAAAAAAATCCAATTTTTTTTTTTTTCTTTTTTTTTTCTAAGTGTCTGATCGAGAGAAGGAAAAAGAGGTGATTTTTAGCCACTCTCGATTTTGTACTTAGAAAAAATCCAAATTTTTTTTTTTTTTTTTCCGTTTTTTTTCTAAGTGTCTGATCGAGAGAAGGAAAAAGAGGTGATTTTTAGCCTCTCTTGATTTTGTACTTAGAAAAAATCCAATTTTTTTTTTTTTTTTTCATTTTTTTTTCTAAGTGTCTGATCGAGAGAAGGAAAAAGAGGTGATTTTTAGCCACTCTCGATTTTGTACTTAGAAAAAATCCAAATTTTTTTTTTTTTTTTTCCGTTTTTTTTCTAAGTGTCTGATCGAGAGAAGGAAAAAGAGGTGATTTTTAGCCTCTCTTGATTTTGTACTTAGAAAAAATCCAATTTTTTTTTTTTTTTTTCATTTTTTTTTCTAAGTGTCTGATCGAGAGAAGGAAAAAGAGGTGATTTTTAGCCACTCTCGATTTTGTACTTAGAAAAAATCCAAATTTTTTTGTTTTTTTTTTCCGTTTTTTTTCTAAGTGTCTGATCGAGAGAAGGAAAAAGAGGTGATTTTTAGCCACTCTCGATTTTGTACTTAGAAAAAATCCAAATTTTTTTTTTTTTTTTCCGTTTTTTTTCTAAGTGTCTGATCGAGAGAAGGAAAAAGAGGTGATTTTTAGCCTCTCTTGATTTTGTACTTAGAAAAAATCCAATTTTTTTTTTTTTTTTTCATTTTTTTTTCTAAGTGTCTGATCGAGAGAAGGAAAAAGAGGTGATTTTTAGCCACTCTCGATTTTGTACTTAGAAAAAATCCAAATTTTTTTGTTTTTTTTTTCCGTTTTTTTTCTAAGTGTCTGATCGAGAGAAGGAAAAAGAGGTGATTTTTAGCCTCTCTCGATTTTGTACTTAGAAAAAATCCAAATTTTTATTTTTTTTTTTTCCGTTTTTTTTCTAAGTGTCTGATCGAGAGAAGGAAAAAGAGGTGATTTTTAGCCTCTCTCGATTTTGTACTTAGAAAAAATCCAAATATATTTTTTTTTTTTTTCATTTTTTTCTCTAAGTGTCTGATCGAGAGAAGGAAAAAGAGGTGATTTTTAGCCACTCTCGATTTTGTACTTAGAAAAAATCCAAATTTTTTTTTTTTTTTTTTCCGTTTTTTTTCTAAGTGTCTGATCGAGAGAAGGAAAAAGAGGTGATTTTTAGCCTCTCTTGATTTTGTACTTAGAAAAAATCCAATTTTTTTTTTTCATTTTTTTTTCTAAGTGTCTGATCGAGAGAAGGAAAAAGAGGTGATTTTTAGCCACTCTCGATTTTGTACTTAGAAAAAATCCAAATTTTTTTTTTTTTTTTTTCCGTTTTTTTTCTAAGTGTCTGATCGAGAGAAGGAAAAAGAGGTGATTTTTAGCCACTCTCGATTTTGTACTTAGAAAAAATCCAAATTTTTTTTTTTTTTTTTTCCGTTTTTTTTCTAAGTGTCTGATCGAGAGAAGGAAAAAGAGGTGATTTTTAGCCTCTCTCGATTTTGTACTTCGAAAAAATCCAGATTTTTTTTTTTTTTTTCTTTTTTTTTTCTAAGTGTCTGATCGAGAGAAGGAAAAAGAGGTGATTTTTAGCCACTCTCGATTTTGTACTTAGAAAAAAATCCAAATTTTTTTTTTTTTTTTTTCCGTTTTTTTTCTAAGTGTCTGATCGAGAGAAGGAAAAAGAGGTGATTTTTAGCCTCTCTCGATTTTGTACTTAGAAAAAATCCAAATTTTTTTTTTTTTTTTTTTCCGTTTTTTTTCTAAGTGTCTGATCGAGAGAAGGAAAAAGAGGTGATTTTTAGCCACTCTCGATTTTGTACTTAGAAAAAATCCAAATTTTTTTTTTTTTTTTTCCGTTTTTTTTCTAAGTGTCTGATCGAGAGAAGGAAAAAGAGGTGATTTTTAGCCACTCTCGATTTTGTACTTAGAAAAAATCCAATTTTTTTTTTTTTTTTTTTTCCGTTTTTTTTCTTAGTGTCTGATCGAGAGAAGGAAAAAGAGGTGATTTTTAGCCACTCTCGATTTTGTACTTAGAAAAAATCCAATTTTTTTTTTTTTTTTTTCATTTTTTTTTCTAAGTTTCTGATCGAGAGAAGGAAAAAGAGGTGATTTTTAGCCTCTCTCGATTTTGTACTTAGAAAAAATCCAAATTTTTTTTTTTTTTTTTCAGTTTTTTTTCTAAGTGTCTGATCGAGAGAAGGAAAAAGAGGTGATTTTTAGCCTCTCTTGATTTTGTACTTAGAAAAAAATCCAATTTTTTTTTTTTTTTCTTTTTTTTTTCTAAGTGTCTGATCGAGAGAAGGAAAAAGAGGTGATTTTTAGCCACTCTCGATTTTGTACTTAGAAAAAATCCAAATTTATTTTATTTTTTTTCCGTTTTTTTTCTAAGTGTCTGTTCGAGAGAAGGAAAAAGAGGTGATTTTTAGCCTCTCTTGATTTTGTACTTAGAAAAAATCCAATTTTTTTTTTTTTTTTTCATTTTTTTTTCTAAGTGTCTGATCGAGAGAAGGAAAAAGAGGTGATTTTTAGCCACTCTCGATTTTGTACTTAGAAAAAATCCAAATTTTTTTTTTTTTTTTTCATTTTTTTTTCTAAGTGTCTGATCGAGAGAAGGAAAAAGAGGTGATTTTTAGCCTCTCTCGATTTTGTATTTAGAAAAAATCCAAATTTTTATTTTTTTTTTTTCAGTTTTTTTTCTAAGTGTCTGATCGAGAGAAGGAAAAAGAGGTGATTTTTAGCCTCTCTTGATTTTGTACTTAGAAAAAAATCCAATTTTTTTTTTTTTCTTTTTTTTTTCTAAGTGTCTGATCGAGAGAAGGAAAAAGAGGTGATTTTTAGCCACTCTCGATTTTGTACTTAGAAAAAATCCAAATTTTTTTTTTTTTTTTTCCGTTTTTTTTCTAAGTGTCTGATCGAGAGAAGGAAAAAGAGGTGATTTTTAGCCTCTCTTGATTTTGTACTTAGAAAAAATCCAATTTTTTTTTTTTTTTTTCATTTTTTTTTCTAAGTGTCTGATCGAGAGAAGGAAAAAGAGGTGATTTTTAGCCACTCTCGATTTTGTACTTAGAAAAAATCCAAATTTTTTTGTTTTTTTTTTCCGTTTTTTTTCTAAGTGTCTGATCGAGAGAAGGAAAAAGAGGTGATTTTTAGCCTCTCTCGATTTTGTACTTAGAAAAAATCCAAATTTTTTTTTTTTTTTTTTCCGTTTTTTTTCTAAGTGTCTGATCGAGAGAAGGAAAAAGAGGTGATTTTTAGCCTCTCTCGATTTTGTACTTAGAAAAAATCCAAATATTTTTTATTTTTTTTTCATTTTTTTCTCTAAGTGTCTGATCGAGAGAAGGAAAAAGAGGTGATTTTTAGCCACTCTCGATTTTGTACTTAGAAAAAATCCAAATTTTTTTTTTTTTTTTTTCCGTTTTTTTTCTAAGTGTCTGATCGAGAGAAGGAAAAAGAGGTGATTTTTAGCCTCTCTTGATTTTGTACTTAGAAAAAATCCAATTTTTTTTTTTTTTTTTTCTTTTTTTTTTCTAAGTGTCTGATCGAGAGAAGGAAAAAGAGGTGATTTTTAGCCTCTCTTGATTTTGTACTTAGAAAAAAACCAATTTTTTTTTTTTTTTTTTCATTTTTTTTTCTAAGTGTCTGATCGAGAGAAGGAAAAAGAGGTGATTTTTAACCTCTCTCGATTTTGTACTAAGAAAAAATCCAAATTTTTTTTTTTTTTTTTTCAGTTTTTTTTCTAAGTGTCTGATCGAGAGAAGGAAAAAGAGGTGATTTTTAGCCTCTCTTGATTTTGTACTTAGAAAAAAATCCAATTTTTGTTTTCTTTCTTTTTTTTTTCTAAGTGTCTGATCGAGAGAAGGAAAAAGAGGTGATTTTTAGCCACTCTCGATTTTGTACTTAGAAAAAATCCAAATTTTTTTTTTTTTTTTCCGTTTTTTTTCTAAGTGTCTGATCGAGAGAAGGAAAAAGAGGTGATTTTTAGCCTCTCTTGATTTTGTACTTAGAAAAAATCCAATTTTTTTTTTTTTTTTTCATTTTTTTTTCTAAGTGTCTGATCGAGAGAAGGAAAAAGAGGTGATTTTTAGCCACTCTCGATTTTGTACTTAGAAAAAATCCAAATTTTTTTGTTTTTTTTTTCCGTTTTTTTTCTAAGTGTCTGATCGAGAGAAGGAAAAAGAGGTGATTTTTAGCCTCTCTCGATTTTGTACTTAGAAAAAATCCAAATTTTTATTTTTTTTTTTTCCGTTTTTTTTCTAAGTGTCTGATCGAGAGAAGGAAAAAGAGGTGATTTTTAGCCTCTCTCGATTTTGTACTTAGAAAAAATCCAAATATTTTTTTTTTTTTTTTCATTTTTTTCTCTAAGTGTCTGATCGAGAGAAGGAAAAAGAGGTGATTTTTAGCCACTCTCGATTTTGTACTTAGAAAAAATCCAAATTTTTTTTTTTTTTTTTTCCGTTTTTTTTCTAAGTGTCTGATCGAGAGAAGGAAAAAGAGGTGATTTTTAGCCTCTCTTGATTTTGTACTTAGAAAAAATCCAATTTTTTTTTTTCTTTTTTTTTTCTAAGTGTCTGATCGAGAGAAGGAAAAAGAGGTGATTTTTAGCCTCTCTTGATTTTGTACTTAGAAAAAATCCAATTTTTTTTTTTTTTTTTTCATTTTTTTTTCTAAGTGTCTGATCGAGAGAAGGAAAAAGAGGTGATTTTTAGCCACTCTCGATTTTGTACTTAGAAAAAATCCAAATTTTTTTTTTTTTTTTTTCCGTTTTTTTTCTAAGTGTCTGATCGAGAGAAGGAAAAAGAGGTGATTTTTAGCCTCTCTCGATTTTGTACTTAGAAAAAATCCAGATTTTTTTTTTTTTTTTCTTTTTTTTTTCTAAGTGTCTGATCGAGAGAAGGAAAAAGAGGTGATTTTTAGCCACTCTCGATTTTGTACTTAGAAAAAAATCCAAATTTTTTTTTTTTTTTTTTCCGTTTTTTTTCTAAGTGTCTGATCGAGAGAAGGAAAAAGAGGTGATTTTTAGCCTCTCTCGATTTTGTACTTAGAAAAAATCCAAATTTTTTTTTTTTTTTTTTCCGTTTTTTTTCTAAGTGTCTGATCGAGAGAAGGAAAAAGAGGTGATTTTTAGCCACTCTCGATTTTGTACTTAGAAAAAATCCAAATTTTTTTTTTTTTTTTTTCCGTTTTTTTTCTAAGTGTCTGATCGAGAGAAGGAAAAAGAGGTGATTTTTAGCCACTCTCGATTTTGTACTTAGAAAAAATCCAAATTTTTTTTTTTTTTTTTCCGTTTTTTTTCTAAGTGTCTGATCGAGAGAAGGAAAAAGAGGTGATTTTTAGCCACTCTCGATTTTGTACTTAGAAAAAATCCAATTTTTTTTTTTTTTTTTTTCCGTTTTTTTTCTTAGTGTCTGATCGAGAGAAGGAAAAAGAGGTGATTTTTAGCCACTCTCGATTTTGTACTTAGAAAAAATCCAATTTTTTTTTTTTTTTTTTCATTTTTTTTTCTAAGTTTCTGATCGAGAGAAGGAAAAAGAGGTGATTTTTAGCCTCTCTCGATTTTGTACTTAGAAAAAATCCAAATTTTTTTTTTTTTTTTTCAGTTTTTTTTCTAAGTGTCTGATCGAGAGAAGGAAAAAGAGGTGATTTTTAGCCTCTCTTGATTTTGTACTTAGAAAAAAATCCAATTTTTTTTTTTTTTTTCTTTTTTTTTTCTAAGTGTCTGATCGAGAGAAGGAAAAAGAGGTGATTTTTAGCCACTCTCGATTTTGTATTTAGAAAAAATCCAAATTTATTTTTTTTTTTTTCCGTTTTTTTTCTAAGTGTCTGTTCGAGAGAAGGAAAAAGAGGTGATTTTTAGCCTCTCTTGATTTTGTACTTAGAAAAAATCCAATTTTTATTTTTTTTTTTCATTTTTTTTTCTAAGTGTCTGATCGAGAGAAGGAAAAAGAGGTGATTTTTAGCCACTCTCGATTTTGTACTTAGAAAAAATCCAAATTTTTTTTTTTTTTTTCATTTTTTTTTCTAAGTGTCTGATCGAGAGAAGGAAAAAGAGGTGATTTTTAGCCTCTCTCGATTTTGTATTTAGAAAAAATCCAAATTTTTATTTTTTTTTTTTCAGTTTTTTTTCTAAGTGTCTGATCGAGAGAAGGAAAAAGAGGTGATTTTTAGCCTCTCTTGATTTTGTACTTAGAAAAAAATCCAATTTTTTTTTTTTTCTTTTTTTTTTCTAAGTGTCTGATCGAGAGAAGGAAAAAGAGGTGATTTTTAGCCACTCTCGATTTTGTACTTAGAAAAAATCCAAATTTTTTTTTTTTTTTTTCCGTTTTTTTTCTAAGTGTCTGATCGAGAGAAGGAAAAAGAGGTGATTTTTAGCCTCTCTTGATTTTGTACTTAGAAAAAATCAAATTTTTTTTTTTTTTTTTCATTTTTTTTTCTAAGTGTCTGATCGAGAGAAGGAAAAAGAGGTGATTTTTAGCCACTCTCGATTTTGTACTTAGAAAAAATCCAAATTTTTTTTTTTTTTTCCCGTTTTTTTTCTAAGTGTCTGATCGAGAGAAGGAAAAAGAGGTGATTTTTAGCCTCTCTCGATTTTGTACTTAGAAAAAATCCCAATTTTTTTTTTTTTTTTTCCGTTTTTTTTCTAAGTGTCT
This sequence comes from Entelurus aequoreus, assembly GCF_033978785.1. Classification (NCBI taxonomy): domain Eukaryota; kingdom Metazoa; phylum Chordata; class Actinopteri; order Syngnathiformes; family Syngnathidae; genus Entelurus; species Entelurus aequoreus. Next base: position 1,150,181 of record NC_084752.1, read on the forward strand.
GATCGAGAGAAGGAAAAAGAGGTGATTTTTAGCCTCTCTCGATTTTGTACTAAGAAAAAATCCAAATTTTTTTTTTTTTTTTTCATTTTTTTTTCTAAGTGTCTGATCGAGAGAAGGAAAAAGAGGTGATTTTTAGCCACTCTCGATTTTGTACTTAGAAAAAATCCAATTTTTTTTTTTTTTTTTTTCCGTTTTTTTTCTAAGTGTCTGATCGAGAGAAGGAAAAAGAGGTGATTTTTAGCCACTCTCGATTTTGTACTTAGAAAAAATCCAAATTTTTTTTTTTTTTTTTTCCGTTTTTTTTCTAAGTGTCTGATCGAGAGAAGGAAAAAGAGGTGATTTTTAGCCTCTCTTGATTTTGTACTTAGAAAAAATCCAATTTTTTTTTTTTTTTTTCTTTTTTTTTTCTAAGTGTCTGATCGAGAGAAGGAAAAAGAGGTGATTTTTAGCCTCTCTTGATTTTGTACTTAGAAAAAATCCAATTTTTTTTTTTTTTTTTTCTTTTTTTTTTCTAAGTGTCTGACCGAGAGAAGGAAAAAGAGGTGATTTTTAGCCACTCTCGATGTTGTACTTAGAAAAAATCCAATTTTTTTTTTTTTTTTTTCCGTTTTTTTTCTAAGTGTCTGATCGAGAGAAGGAAAAAGAGGTGATTTTTAGCCTCTCTCGATTTTGTACTTAGAAAAAATCCAAATTTTTTTTTTTTTTTTCCGTTTTTTTTCTAAGTGTCTGATCGAGACAAGGAAAAAGAGGTGATTTTTAGCCTCTCTCGATTTTGTACTTAGAAAAAATCCAAATTTTTTTTTTTTTTTTTCCGTTTTTTTTCTAAGTGTCTGATCGAGAGAAGGAAAAAGAGGTGATTTTTAGCCACTCTCGATTTTGTACTTAGAAAAAATCCAATTATTATTTTTTTTTTTTCCGTTTTTTTTCTAAGTGTCTGATCGAGAGAAGGAAAAAGAGGTGATTTTTAGCCTCTCTTGATTTTGTACTTAGAAAAAATCCAATTTTTTTTTTTTTTTTTCATTTTTTTTTCTAAGTGTCTGATCGAGAGAAGGAAAAAGAGGTGATTTTTAGCCACTCTCGATTTTGTACTTAGAAAAAATCCAAATTTTTTTTTTTTTTTTTTCCGTTTTTTTTCTAAGTGTCTGATCGAGAGAAGGAAAAAGAGGTGATTTTTAGCCTCTCTCGATTTTGTACTTAGAAAAAATCCAAATTTTTTTTTTTTTTTTTTCTGTTTTTTTTCTAAGTGTCTGATCGAGAGAAGGAAAAAGAGGTGATTTTTAGCCTCTCTCGATTTTGTACTTAGAAAAAATCCAAATTTTTATTTTTTTTTTTCATTTTTTTTTCTAAGTGTCTGATCGAGAGAAGGAAAAAGAGGTGATTTTTAGCCACTCTCGATTTTGTACTTAGAAAAAAATCCAAATTTTTTTTTTTTTTTTTTCCGTTTTTTTTCTAAGTGTCTGATCGAGAGAAGGAAAAAGAGGTGATTTTTAGCCTCTCTCGATTTTGTACTTAGAAAAAATCCAAATTTTTTTTTTTTTTTTTTCCGTTTTTTTTCTAAGTGTCTGATCGAGAGAAGGAAAAAGAGGTGATTTTCAGCCTCTCTTGATTTTGTACTTAGAAAAAATCCAATTTTTTTTTTTTTTTTTTAATTTTTTTTTCTAAGTGTCCGATCGAGAGAAGGAAAAAGAGGTGATTTTTAGCCTCTCTCGATTTTGTACTTAGAAAAAATCCAATTTTTTTTTTTTTTTTTCCGTTTTTTTTCTAAGTGTCTGATCGAGAGAAGGAAAAAGAGGTGATTTTTAGCCTCTCTCGATTTTGTACTTAGAAAAAATCCAAATTTTTTTTTTTTTTTTTCAGTTTTTTTTCTAAGTGTCTGATCGAGAGAAGGAAAAAGAGGTGATTTTTAGCCTCTCTTGATTTTGTACTTAGAAAAAATCCAATTTTTTTTTTTTTTTTTTCATTTTTTTTTCTAAGTGTCTGATCGAGAGAAGGAAAAAGAGGTGATTTTTAACCTCTCTCGATTTTGTACTAAGAAAAAATCCAAATTTTTTTTTTTTTTTTTCAGTTTTTTTTCTAAGTGTCTGATCGAGAGAAGGAAAAAGAGGTGATTTTTAGCCTCTCTTGATTTTGTACTTAGAAAAAAATCCAATTTTTTTTTTCTTTCTTTTTTTTTTCTAAGTGTCTGATCGAGAGAAGGAAAAAGAGGTGATTTTTAGCCACTCTCGATTTTGTACTTAGAAAAAATCCAAATTTTTTTTTTTTTTTCCGTTTTTTTTCTAAGTGTCTGATCGAGAGAAGGAAAAAGAGGTGATTTTTAGCCTCTCTTGATTTTGTACTTAGAAAAAATCCAATTTTTTTTTTTTTTTTTCTTTTTTTTTTCTAAGTGTCTGATCGAGAGAAGGAAAAAGAGGTGATTTTTAGCCACTCTCGATTTTGTACTTAGAAAAAATCCAAATTTTTTTGTTTTTTTTTTCCGTTTTTTTTCTAAGTGTCTGATCGAGAGAAGGAAAAAGAGGTGATTTTTAGCCTCTCTCGATTTTGTACTTAGAAAAAATCCAAATTTTTTTTTTTTTTTTTTCCGTTTTTTTTCTAAGTGTCTGATCGAGAGAAGGAAAAAGAGGTGATTTTTAGCCTCTCTCGATTTTGTACTTAGAAAAAATCCAAATTTTTTTTTTTTTTTTTTCATTTTTTTCTCTAAGTGTCTGATCGAGAGAAGGAAAAAGAGGTGATTTTTAGCCACTCTCGATTTTGTACTTAGAAAAAATCCAAATTTTTTTTTTTTTTTTTTCCGTTTTTTTTCTAAGTGTCTGATCGAGAGAAGGAAAAAGAGGTGATTTTTAGCCTCTCTTGATTTTGTACTTAGAAAAAATCCAATTTTTTTTTTTTTTTTCCATTTTTTTTTCTAAGTGTCTGATCGAGAGAAGGAAAAAGAGGTGATTTTTAGCCACTCTCGATTTTGTACTTAGAAAAAATCCAATTTTTTTTTTTTTTTTTTTCCGTTTTTTTTCTTAGTGTCTGATCGAGAGAAGGAAAAAGAGGTGATTTTTAGCCGCTCTCGATTTTGTACTTAGAAAAAATCCAATTTTTTTTTTTTTTTTTTCATTTTTTTTTCTAAGTTTCTGATCGAGAGAAGGAAAAAGAGGTGATTTTTAGCCTCTCTCGATTTTGTACTTAGAAAAAATCCAAATTTTTTTTTTTTTTTTTCATTTTTTTCTCTAAGTGTCTGATCGAGAGAAGGAAAAAGAGGTGATTTTTAGCCACTCTCGATTTTGTACTTAGAAAAAATCCAAATTTTTTTTTTTTTTTTTTCCGTTTTTTTTCTAAGTGTCTGATCGAGAGAAGGAAAAAGAGGTGATTTTTAGCCTCTCTTGATTTTGTACTTAGAAAAAATCCAATTTTTTTTTTTTTTTTTTCATTTTTTTTTCTAAGTGTCTGATCGAGAGAAGGAAAAAGAGGTGATTTTTAGCCACTCTCGATTTTGTACTTAGAAAAAATCCAATTTTTTTTTTTTTTTTTTTCCGTTTTTTTTCTTAGTGTCTGATCGAGAGAAGGAAAAAGAGGTGATTTTTAGCCACTCTCGATTTTGTACTTAGAAAAAATCCAATTTTTTTTTTTTTTTTTTCATTTTTTTTTCTAAGTTTCTGATCGAGAGAAGGAAAAAGAGGTGATTTTTAGCCTCTCTCGATTTTGTACTTAGAAAAAATCCAAATTTTTTTTTTTTTTTTCCGTTTTTTTTCTAAGTGTCTGATCGAGAGAAGGAAAAAGAGGTGATTTTTAGCCTCTCTTGATTTTGTACTTAGAAAAAAATCCAATTTTTTTTTTTTTTTTCTTTTTTTTTTCTAAGTGTCTGATCGAGAGAAGGAAAAAGAGGTGATTTTTAGCCACTCTCGATTTTGTACTTAGAAAAAATCCAAATTTATTTTTTTTTTTTTCCGTTTTTTTTCTAAGTGTCTGTTCGAGAGAAGGAAAAAGAGGTGATTTTTAGCCTCTCTTGATTTTGTACTTAGAAAAAATCCAATTTTTATTTTTTTTTTTCATTTTTTTTTCTAAGTGTCTGATCGAGAGAAGGAAAAAGAGGTGATTTTTAGCCACTCTCGATTTTGTACTTAGAAAAAATCCAAATTTTTTTTTTTTTTTTTCATTTTTTTTTCTAAGTGTCTGATCGAGAGAAGGAAAAAGAGGTGATTTTTAGCCTCTCTTGATTTTGTACTTAAAAAAATCCAATTTTTTTTTTTTTTTTTCTTTTTTTTTTCTAAGTGTCTGACCGAGAGAAGGAAAAAGAGGTGATTTTTAGCCACTCTCGATGTTGTACTTAGAAACAAATTCCAAATTTTTTTTTTTTTTTTTCCGTTTTTTTTCTAAGTGTCTGATCGAGAGAAGGAAAAAGAGGTGATTTTTAGCCTCTCTCGATTTTGTACTTAGAAAAAAATCCAAATTTTTTTTTTTTTTTTTCCGTTTTTTTTCTAAGTGTCTGATCGAGAGAAGGAAAAAGAGGTGATTTTTAGCCTCTCTCGATTTTGTACTTAGAAAAAATCCAAATTTTTTTTTTTTTTTTTCCGTTTTTTTTCTAAGTGTCTGATCGAGAGAAGGAAAAAGAGGTGATTTTTAGCCTCTCTCGATTTTGTACTTAGAAAAAATCCAAATTATTTTTTTTTTTTTCCGGTTTTTTTCTAAGTGTCTGATCGAGAGAAGGAAAAAGAGGTGATTTTTAGCCTCTCTTGATTTTGTACTTAGAAAAAAATCCAATTTTTTTTTTTTTTTTCATTTTTTTTTCTAAGTGTCTGATCGAGAGAAGGAAAAAGAGGTGATTTTTAGCCACTCTCGATTTTGTACTTAGAAAAAATCCAATTATTATTATTTTTTTTTCCGTTTTTTTTCTAAGTGTCTGATCGAGAGAAGGAAAAAGAGGTGATTTTTAGCCTCTCTTGATTTTGTACTTAGAAAAAATCCAATTTTTTTTTTTTTTTTTTCATTTTTTTTTCTAAGTGTCTGATCGAGAGAAGGAAAAAGAGGTGATTTTTAGCCACTCTCGATTTTGTACTTAGAAAAAATCCAAATTTTTTTTTTTTTTTTTTTCCGTTTTTTTTCTCAGTGTCTGATCGAGAGAAGGAAAAAGAGGTGATTTTTAGCCTCTCTCGATTTTGTACTTAGAAAAAATCCAAATTTTTTTTTTTTTTTTTTTCCGTTTTTTTTCTAAGTGTCTGATCGAGAGAAGGAAAAAGAGGTGATTTTTAGCCTCTCTCGATTTTGTACTTAGAAAAAATCCAAATTTTTTTTTTTTTTCTTTTTTTTTTCTAAGTGTCTGATCGAGAGAAGAAAAAGAGGTGATTTTTAGCCTCTCTCGATTTTGTACTTAGAAAAAATCCAATTTTTTTTTTTTTTTTTTCAGTTTTTTTCTAAGTGTCTGATCGAGAGAAGGAAAAAGAGGTGATTTTTAGCCACTCTCGATTTTGTACTTAGAAAAAATCCAGATTTTTTTTTTTTTTTTTTTCCGTTTTTTTTCTAAGTGTCTGATCGAGAGAAGGAAAAAGAGGTGATTTTTAGCCTCTCTCGATTTTGTACTTAGAAAAAAATCCAAATTTTTTTTTTTTTTTTCCGTTTTTTTTCTAAGTGTCTGATCGAGAGAAGGAAAAAGAGGTGATTTTTAGCCACTCTCGATTTTGTACTTAGAAAAAATCCAAATTTTTTTTTTTTTTTTTTCCGTTTTTTTTCTAAGTGTCTGATCGAGAGAAGGAAAAAGAGGTGATTTTTAGCCACTCTCGATTTTGTACTAAGAAAAAATCCAAATTTTTTTTTTTTTTTTTTCCGTTTTTTTTCTAAGTGTCTGATCGAGAGAAGGAAAAAGAGGTGATTTTTAGCCACTCTCGATTTTGTACTTAGAAAAAATCCAATTTTTTTAAAAAAAATTTTCCGTTTTTTCTCAGTGTCTGATCGAGAGAAGGAAAAAGAGGTGATTTTTAGCCACTCTCGATTTTGTACTTAGAAAAAATCTAAATTTTTTTTTTTTTTTTCATTTTTTTTTCTAAGTGTCTGATCGAGAGAAGGAAAAAGAGGTGATTTTTAGCCTCTCTCGATTTTGTACTAAGAAAAAATCCAAATTTTTTTTTTTTTTTTTCAGTTTTTTTTCTAAGTGTCTGATCGAGAGAAGGAAAAAGAGGTGATTTTTAGCCTCTCTTGATTTTGTACTTAGAAAAAAATCCAATTTTTTTTTTTTCCGTTTTTTTTCTAAGTGTCTGATCGAGAGAAGGAAAAAGAGGTGATTTTTAGGCTCTCTCGATTTTGTACTTAGAAAAAATCCAAATTTTTTTTTTTTTTTTTTCCGTTTTTTTTCTAAGTGTCTGATCGAGAGAAGGAAAAAGAGGTGATTTTTAGCCTCTCTCGATTTTGTACTTAGAAAAAATCCAAATTTTTTATTTTTTTTTTTCATTTTTTTCTCTAAGTGTCTGATCGAGAGAAGGAAAAAGAGGTGATTTTTAGCCACTCTCGATTTTGTACTTAGAAAAAATCCAAATTTTTTTTTTTTTTTTTTCCGTTTTTTTTCTAAGTGTCTGATCGAGAGAAGGAAAAAGAGGTGATTTTTAGCCTCTCTTGATTTTGTACTTAGAAAAAATCCAATTTTTTTTTTTTTTTCTTTTTTTTTTCTAAGTGTCTGATCGAGAGAAGGAAAAAGAGGTGATTTTTAGCCTCTCTTGATTTTGTACTTAGAAAAAATCCAATTTTTTTTTTTTTTTTTTCATTTTTTTTTCTAAGTGTCTGATTGAGAGAAGGAAAAAGAGGTGATTTTTAGCCACTCTCGATTTTGTACTTAGAAAAAATCCAAATTTTTTATTTTTTTTTTTCCGTTTTTTTTCTAAGTGTCTGATCGAGAGAAGGAAAAAGAGGTGATTTTTAGCCTCTCTCGATTTTGTACTTAGAAAAAATCCAAATTTTTTTTTTTTTTTTTTCTGTTTTTTTTCTAAGTGTCTGATCGAGAGAAGGAAAAAGAGGTGATTTTTAGCCTCTCTCGATTTTGTACTTAGAAAAAATCCAAATTTTTATTTTTTTTTTTCCGTTTTTTTTCTAAGTGTCTGATCGAGAGAAGGAAAAAGAGGTGATTTTTAGCCTCTCTCGATTTTGTACTTAGAAAAAATCCAAATTTTTTTTTTTTTTTTTTCCGTTTTTTTTCTAAGTGTCTGATCGAGAGAAGGAAAAAGAGGTGATTTTCAGCCTCTCTTGATTTTGTACTTAGAAAAAATCCAATTTTTTTTTTTTTTTTTAATTTTTTTTTCTAAGTGTCCGATCGAGAGAAGGAAAAAGAGGTGATTTTTAGCCTCTCTCGATTTTGTACTTAGAAAAAATCCAATTTTTTTTTTTTTTTTTCCGTTTTTTTTCTAAGTGTCTGATCGAGAGAAGGAAAAAGAGGTGATTTTTAGCCTCTCTTGATTTTGTACTTAGAAAAAATCCAATTTTTTTTTTTTTTTTTCATTTTTTTTTCTAAGTGTCTGATCGAGAGAAGGAAAAAGAGGTGATTTTTAGCCACTCTCGATTTTGTACTTAGAAAAAATCCAGATTTTTTTTTTTTTTTTCCGTTTTTTTTCTAAGTGTCTGATCGAGAGAAGGAAAAAGAGGTGATTTTTAGCCTCTCTCGATTTTGTACTTAGAAAAAAATCCAAATTTTTATTTTTATTTTTTCCGTTTTTTTTCTAAGTGTCTGATCGAGAGAAGGAAAAAGAGGTGATTTTTAGCCACTCTCGATTTTGTACTTAGAAAAAATCCAATCCAATTTTTTTTTTTTTTCGTTTTTTTTCTAAGTGTCTGATCGAGAGAAGGAAAAAGAGGTGATTTTTAGCCACTCTCGATTTTGTACTTAGAAAAAATCCAAATTTTTTTTTTTTTTTTTTCCGTTTTTTTTCTAAGTGTCTGATCGAGAGAAGGAAAAAGAGGTGATTTTTAGCCACTCTCGATTTTGTACTTAGAAAAAATCCAATTTTTTTTTTTTTTTTTTTTCCGTTTTTTTCTAAGTGTCTGATCGAGAGAAGGAAAAAGAGGTGATTTTTAGCCACTCTCGATTTTGTACTTAGAAAAAATCCAATTTTTTTTTTTTTTTTTTCATTTTTTTTTCTAAGTGTCTGATCGAGAGAAGGAAAAAGAGGTGATTTTTAGCCTCTCTCGATTTTGTACTTAGAAAAAATCCAAATTTTTTTTTTTTTTTTTTCAGTTTTTTTTCTAAGTGTCTGATCGAGAGAAGGAAAAAGAGGTGATTTTTAGCCTCTCTTGATTTTGTACTTAGAAAAAAATCCAATTTTTTTTTTTTTTTCTTTTTTTTTTCTAAGTGTCTGATCGAGAGAAGGAAAAAGAGGTGATTTTTAGCCACTCTCGATTTTGTACTTAGAAAAAATCCAAATTTTTTTTTTTTTTTTTCCGTTTTTTTTCTAAGTGTCTGTTCGAGAGAAGGAAAAAGAGGTGATTTTTAGCCTCTCTTGATTTTGTACTTAGAAAAAATCCAATTTTTATTTTTTTTTTTTTCCGTTTTTTTTCTTAGTGTCTGATCGAGAGAAGGAAAAAGAGGTGATTTTTAGCCACTCTCGATTTTGTACTTAGAAAAAATCCAATTTTTTTTTTTTTTTTTTCATTTTTTTTTCTAAGTTTCTGATCGAGAGAAGGAAAAAGAGGTGATTTTTAGCCTCTCTCGATTTTGTACTTAGAAAAAATCCAAATTTTTTTTTTTTTTTTTCAGTTTTTTTTCTAAGTGTCTGATCGAGAGAAGGAAAAAGAGGTGATTTTTAGCCTCTCTTGATTTTGTACTTAGAAAAAAATCCAATTTTTTTTTTTTTTTTCTTTTTTTTTTCTAAGTGTCTGATCGAGAGAAGGAAAAAGAGGTGATTTTTAGCCACTCTCGATTTTGTACTTAGAAAAAATCCAAATTTATTTTTTTTTTTTTCCGTTTTTTTTCTAAGTGTCTGTTCGAGAGAAGGAAAAAGAGGTGATTTTTAGCCTCTCTTGATTTTGTACTTAGAAAAAATCCAATTTTTATTTTTTTTTTTCATTTTTTTTTCTAAGTGTCTGATCGAGAGAAGGAAAAAGAGGTGATTTTTAGCCACTCTCGATTTTGTACTTAGAAAAAATCCAAATTTTTTTTTTTTTTTTTCATTTTTTTTTCTAAGTGTCTGATCGAGAGAAGGAAAAAGAGGTGATTTTTAGCCTCTCTCGATTTTGTATTTAGAAAAAATCCAAATTTTTATTTTTTTTTTTTCAGTTTTTTTTCTAAGTGTCTGATCGAGAGAAGGAAAAAGAGGTGATTTTTAGCCTCTCTTGATTTTGTACTTAGAAAAAAATCCAATTTTTTTTTTTTTCTTTTTTTTTTCTAAGTGTCTGATCGAGAGAAGGAAAAAGAGGTGATTTTTAGCCACTCTCGATTTTGTACTTAGAAAAAATCCAAATTTTTTTTTTTTTTTTTCCGTTTTTTTTCTAAGTGTCTGATCGAGAGAAGGAAAAAGAGGTGATTTTTAGCCTCTCTTGATTTTGTACTTAGAAAAAATCCAATTTTTTTTTTTTTTTTTCATTTTTTTTTCTAAGTGTCTGATCGAGAGAAGGAAAAAGAGGTGATTTTTAGCCACTCTCGATTTTGTACTTAGAAAAAATCCAAATTTTTTTTTTTTTTTTTCCGTTTTTTTTCTAAGTGTCTGATCGAGAGAAGGAAAAAGAGGTGATTTTTAGCCTCTCTCGATTTTGTACTTAGAAAAAATCCAAATTTTTTTTTTTTTTTTTTCCGTTTTTTTTCTAAGTGTCTGATTGAGAGAAGGAAAAAGAGGTGATTTTTAGCCTCTCTCGATTTTGTACTTAGAAAAAATCCAAATTTTTTTTTTTTTTTTTTCATTTTTTTTTCTAAGTGTCTGATCGAGAGAAGGAAAAAGAGGTGATTTTTAGCCACTCTCGATTTTGTACTTAGAAAAAATCCATTTTTTTTTTTTTTTTTTTTCCGTTTTTTTTCTAAGTGTCTGATCGAGAGAAGGAAAAAGAGGTGATTTTTAGCCACTCTCGATTTTGTACTTAGAAAAAATCCAAATTTTTTTTTTTTTTTTTTCCGTTTTTTTTCTAAGTGTCTGATCGAGAGAAGGAAAAAGAGGTGATTTTTAGCCTCTCTTGATTTTGTACTTAGAAAAAATCCAATTTTTTTTTTTTTTTCTTTTTTTTTTCTAAGTGTCTGATCGAGAGAAGGAAAAAGAGGTGATTTTTAGCCTCTCTTGATTTTGTACTTAGAAAAAATCCAATTTTTTTTTTTTTTTTTCTTTTTTTTTTCTAAGTGTCTGACCGAGAGAAGGAAAAAGAGGTGATTTTTAGCCACTCTCGATGTTGTACTTAGAAAAAATCCAAATTTTTTTTTTTTTTTTTTTCCGTTTTTTTTCTAAGTGTCTGATCGAGAGAAGGAAAAAGAGGTGATTTTTAGCCTCTCTCGATTTTGTACTTAGAAAAAATCCAAATTTTTTTTTTTTTTCCGTTTTTTTTCTAAGTGTCTGATCGAGAGAAGGAAAAAGAGGTGATTTTTAGCCTCTCTCGATTTTGTACTTAGAAAAAATCCAAATTTTTTTTTTTTTTTTCCGTTTTTTTTTCTAAGTGTCTGATCGAGAGAAGGAAAAAGAGGTGATTTTTAGCCTCTCTCGATTTTGTACTTAGAAAAAATCCAAATTATTATTTTTTTTTTTCCGGTTTTTTTCTAAGTGTCTGATCGAGAGAAGGAAAAAGAGGTGATTTTTAGCCTCTCTTGATTTTGTACTTAGAAAAAAATCCAATTTTTTTTTTTTTTTCATTTTTTTTTCTAAGTGTCTGATCGAGAGAAGGAAAAAGAGGTGATTTTTAGCCTCTCTCGATTTTGTACTTAGAAAAAATCCAATTTTTTTTTTTTTTTTCATTTTTTTTTCTAAGTGTCTGATCGAGAAAAGGAAAAAGAGGTGATTTTTAGCCTCTCTCGATTTTGTACTTAGAAAAAATCCAAATTTTTTTTTTTTTTTCTTTTTTTTTTCTAAGTGTCTGATCGAGAGAAGGAAAAAGAGGTGATTTTTAGCCTCTCTCGATTTTGTACTTAGAAAAAATCCAATTTTTTTTTTTTTTTTTTCAGTTTTTTTTCTAAGTGTCTGATCGAGAGAAGGAAAAAGAGGTGATTTTTAGCCTCTCTTGATTTTGTACTTAGAAAAAATCCAATTTTTTTTTTTTTTTTTCATTTTTTTTTCTAAGTGTCTGATCGAGAGAAGGAAAAAGAGGTGATTTTTAGCCACTCTCGATTTTGTACTTAGAAAAAATCCAGATTTTTTTTTTTTTTTTTCCGTTTTTTTTCTAAGTGTCTGATCGAGAGAAGGAAAAAGAGGTGATTTTTAGCCTCTCTCGATTTTGTACTTAGAAAAAAATCCAAATTTTTTTTTTTTTTTTTTCCGTTTTTTTTCTAAGTGTCTGATCGAGAGAAGGAAAAAGAGGTGATTTTTAGCCACTCTCGATTTTGTACTTAGAAAAAATCCAAATTTTTTTTTTTTTTTTTTCCGTTTTTTTTCTAAGTGTCCTGATCGAGAGAAGGAAAAAGAGGTGATTTTTAGCCACTCTCGATTTTGTACTAAGAAAAAATCCAAATTTTTTTTTTTTTTTTTTTCCGTTTTTTTTCTAAGTGTCTGATCGAGAGAAGGAAAAAGAGGTGATTTTTAGCCACTCTCGATTTTGTACTTAGAAAAAATCCAATTTTTTAAAAAAAATTTTCCGTTTTTTCTCAGTGTCTGATCGAGAGAAGGAAAAAGAGGTGATTTTTAGCCACTCTCGATTTTGTACTTAGAAAAAATCTAAATTTTTTTTTTTTTTTTTCATTTTTTTTTCTAAGTGTCTGATCGAGAGAAGGAAAAAGAGGTGATTTTTAGCCTCTCTCGATTTTGTACTAAGAAAAAATCCAAATTTTTTTTTTTTTTTTTTCAGTTTTTTTTCTAAGTGTCTGATCGAGAGAAGGAAAAGAGGTGATTTTTAGCCTCTCTTGATTTTGTACTTAGAAAAAAATCCAATTTTTTTTTTTTTCCGTTTTTTTTCTAAGTGTCTGATCGAGAGAAGGAAAAAGAGGTGATTTTTAGGCTCTCTCGATTTGTACTTAGAAAAAATCCAAATTTTTTTTTTTTTTTTTTCCGTTTTTTTTCTAAGTGTCTGATCGAGAGAAGGAAAAAGAGGTGATTTTTAGCCTCTCTCGATTTTGTACTTAGAAAAAATCCAAATTTTTTATTTTTTTTTTTCATTTTTTTCTCTAAGTGTCTGATCGAGAGAAGGAAAAAGAGGTGATTTTTAGCCACTCTCGATTTTGTACTTAGAAAAAATCCAAATTTTTTTTTTTTTTTTTCCGTTTTTTTTCTAAGTGTCTGATCGAGAGAAGGAAAAAGAGGTGATTTTTAGCCTCTCTTGATTTTGTACTTAGAAAAAATCCAATTTTTTTTTTTTTTCTTTTTTTTTTCTAAGTGTCTGATCGAGAGAAGGAAAAAGAGGTGATTTTTAGCCTCTCTTGATTTTGTACTTAGAAAAAATCCAATTTTTTTTTTTTTTTTTTCATTTTTTTTTCTAAGTGTCTGATTGAGAGAAGGAAAAAGAGGTGATTTTTAGCCACTCTCGATTTTGTACTTAGAAAAAATCCAAATTTTTTTTTTTTTTTTTTCCGTTTTTTTTCTAAGTGTCTGATCGAGAGAAGGAAAAAGAGGTGATTTTTAGCCTCTCTCGATTTTGTACTTAGAAAAAATCCAAATTTTTTTTTTTTTTTTTTCTGTTTTTTTTCTAAGTGTCTGATCGAGAGAAGGAAAAAGAGGTGATTTTTAGCCTCTCTCGATTTTGTACTTAGAAAAAATCCAAATTTTTATTTTTTTTTTTCCGTTTTTTTTCTAAGTGTCTGATCGAGAGAAGGAAAAAGAGGTGATTTTTAGCCTCTCTCGATTTTGTACTTAGAAAAAATCCAAATTTTTTTTTTTTTTTTTTCCGTTTTTTTTCTAAGTGTCTGATCGAGAGAAGGAAAAAGAGGTGATTTTCAGCCTCTCTTGATTTTGTACTTAGAAAAAATCCAATTTTTTTTTTTTTTTTTAATTTTTTTTTCTAAGTGTCCGATCGAGAGAAGGAAAAAGAGGTGATTTTTAGCCTCTCTCGATTTTGTACTTAGAAAAAATCCAATTTTTTTTTTTTTTTTTCCGTTTTTTTTCTAAGTGTCTGATCGAGAGAAGGAAAAAGAGGTGATTTTTAGCCTCTCTTGATTTTGTACTTAGAAAAAATCCAATTTTTTTTTTTTTTTTTTCATTTTTTTTTCTAAGTGTCTGATCGAGAGAAGGAAAAAGAGGTGATTTTTAGCCACTCTCGATTTTGTACTTAGAAAAAATCCAGATTTTTTTTTTTTTTTTTTTCCGTTTTTTTTCTAAGTGTCTGATCGAGAGAAGGAAAAAGAGGTGATTTTTAGCCTCTCTCGATTTTGTACTTAGAAAAAAATCCAAATTTTTATTTTTTTTTTTTTCCGTTTTTTTTCTAAGTGTCTGATCGAGAGAAGGAAAAAGAGGTGATTTTTAGCCACTCTCGATTTTGTACTTAGAAAAAATCCAATCCAATTTTTTTTTTTTTCGTTTTTTTTTCTAAGTGTCTGATCGAGAGAAGGAAAAAGAGGTGATTTTTAGCCACTCTCGATTTGTACTTAGAAAAAATCCAAATTTTTTTTTTTTTTTTTCCGTTTTTTTTCTAAGTGTCTGATCGAGAGAAGGAAAAAGAGGTGATTTTTAGCCACTCTCGATTTTGTACTTAGAAAAAATCCAATTTTTTTTTTTTTTTTTTTTTCCGTTTTTTTTCTAAGTGTCTGATCGAGAGAAGGAAAAAGAGGTGATTTTTAGCCACTCTCGATTTTGTACTTAGAAAAAATCCAATTTTTTTTTTTTTTTTTTCATTTTTTTTTCTAAGTGTCTGATCGAGAGAAGGAAAAAGAGGTGATTTTTAGCCTCTCTCGATTTTGTACTTAGAAAAAATCCAAATTTTTTTTTTTTTTTTTTTCAGTTTTTTTTCTAAGTGTCTGATCGAGAGAAGGAAAAAGAGGTGATTTTTAGCCTCTCTTGATTTTGTACTTAGAAAAAAATCCAATTTTTTTTTTTTTTTCTTTTTTTTTTCTAAGTGTCTGATCGAGAGAAGGAAAAAGAGGTGATTTTTAGCCACTCTCGATTTTGTACTTAGAAAAAATCCAAATTTTTTTTTTTTTTTTTCCGTTTTTTTTCTAAGTGTCTGTTCGAGAGAAGGAAAAAGAGGTGATTTTTAGCCTCTCTTGATTTTGTACTTAGAAAAAATCCAATTTTTATTTTTTTTTTTCATTTTTTTTTCTAAGTGTCTGATCGAGAGAAGGAAAAAGAGGTGATTTTTAGCCACTCTCGATTTTGTACTTAGAAAAAATCCAAATTTTTTTTTTTTTTTTTCATTTTTTTTTCTAAGTGTCTGATCGAGAGAAGGAAAAAGAGGTGATTTTTAGCCTCTCTCGATTTTGTACTTAGAAAAAATCCAAATTTTTTTTTTTTTTTTTCATTTTTTTTTCTAAGTGTCTGATCGAGAGAAGGAAAAAGAGGTGATTTTTAGCCTCTCTCGATTTTGTACTTAGAAAAAATCCAAATTTTTTTTTTTTTTTTTCAGTTTTTTTTCTAAGTGTCTGATCGAGAGAAGGAAAAAGAGGTGATTTTTAGCCTCTCTTGATTTTGTACTTAGAAAAAAATCCAATTTTTTTTTTTTTTTCTTTTTTTTTTCTAAGTGTCTGATCGAGAGAAGGAAAAAGAGGTGATTTTTAGCCACTCTCGATTTTGTACTTAGAAAAAATCCAAATTTTTTTTTTTTTTTTTTCCGTTTTTTTTCTAAGTGTCTGATCGAGAGAAGGAAAAAGAGGTGATTTTTAGCCTCTCTTGATTTTGTACTTAGAAAAAATCCAATTTTTTTTTTTTTTTCATTTTTTTTTCTAAGTGTCTGATCGAGAGAAGGAAAAATAGGTGATTTTTAGCCACTCTCGATTTTGTACTTAGAAAAAATCCAAATTTTTTTTTTTTTTTTCCGTTTTTTTTCTAAGTGTCTGATCGAGAGAAGGAAAAAGAGGTGATTTTTAGCCTCTCTCGATTTTGTACTTAGAAAAAATCCAAATTTTTTTTTTTTTTTTTTCATTTTTTTTTCTAAGTGTCTGATCGAGAGAAGGAAAAAGAGGTGATTTTTAGCCACTCTCGATTTTGTACTTAGAAAAAATCCAATTTTTTTTTTTTTTTTTTTCCGTTTTTTTTCTAAGTGTCTGATCGAGAGAAGGAAAAAGAGGTGATTTTTAGCCACTCTCGATTTTGTACTTAGAAAAAATCCAAATTTATTTTTTTTTTTTTTTCCGTTTTTTTTCTAAGTGTCTGATCGAGAGAAGGAAAAAGAGGTGATTTTTAGCCTCTCTTGATTTTGTACTTAGAAAAAATCCAATTTTTTTTTTTTTTTGTCTTTTTTTTTTCTAAGTGTCTGATCGAGAGAAGGAAAAAGAGGTGATTTTTAGCCACTCTCGATTTTGTACTTAGAAAAAATCCAAATTTTTTTTTTTTTTTTTCCGTTTTTTTTCTAAGTGTCTGATCGAGAGAAGGAAAAAGAGGTGATTTTTAGCCTCTCTCGATTTTGTACTGTAGTGGATTGTCCGAAGCTTAAACAGGCAACAAAAGTAGTTTAGTACAACAAATTTATTTACCCATTATCAGAAGTGCAGGTTGAATTAAGTTGTTCGTGCAAGCAGACACAATGTACTCCAGAGCACACAAGACACACACAAGCCAAAATCACCCCCTGGTCCGGTCTTCTGCCATTCATTTATATGTCTGTTGTGCGTCATCGTTCCTTATCAAATGCGTCAATGTCTTGTTTTGCTTTTCCTATCTGTTCCATAACAACTCGAATTCTGTAGACAGGTTGGCACGACTCAATATTCACTTTTGTCCCACAACTGGTCCATTCAATGGCACAAAAATACAAGAGTATTGAAAATGAGCGGACATTCTTAAAAGACAAGAAATATAGGTCAAAAGGTCAGAAATTCTACTACATACCCGCCTTCCAGGGTCTTAAGACCCTGGACCAAAACAATTTCTGATGTAGACCACTAACTTAAATCTCTACCGCAGATAGAGGCAAAAACCTCAATGTTTTTATACGAGGCAAAAATTCCGTCTATGACCCTCCTTCAGAGCGATCGCTGTTACCAGCCTGCAGTAAAACCATCTCACAGAACACAATTAGTGGCCTACCCTTTGATTTAGTAAAGGAAAAACAAATACTTTGATCATGAACATCATTGAACATAAATAGATGAATGTATATAGACTTATGACTGTAAGACATTTGCAAAAATATTTTTCCCGGCATTTGCAATGAATGTAGTTACCAATATTGTTAATTATCAATTGATTTTGAACACACAACTGAATTTCGTATGAGTCCATGTTCGATTAGTGCTCGTATAGATGGCTCGGTGGTGCCTCAGGCTGGTGGCCTGCCGGCACCTCGTTGGGCTTTTGGCTGCCTTGGTGAAGAAAGAGATCCACTCAAACAGTCTGTCTCTCTTTGGGGTGTGGTTCAGTCCATTGGGCAGACTGTTCAGTGGCCGGTGCGTGCTGGCCGAAATTGGGGAAAACTCAGGTAGAGTTGGAGCTGTGGGGGCTTTGGGGAAGAGGCGGGGCAGAGTATGGGGCGTGGGGCTTTGGTCCAGGCCCTCGGCTTGCTTCAGGCCTCCTCGCTGCTTCGGCACTCCCGACACTTCTTTCCACAGCTGCTGGAGTCCCGGTGGACACATTGGCTGGCAACCTTAGTTGTTCTCGTCATCGCTGGCAAGGTGTTGTCTCTCCTCTCGGTTCCTTCCAGTCAGGTATCGGGTGTTGGTCCTGGATCGGCTTTGACCGTGCCCCTCTTAGCGAGTGCAAGGGAATCTGGAGTGGCTGCTTTCATCCTCAAATCTGCACAGAGGAACTGGCACACAAATTCTACATTTTGCAAACTTACCATTTTGGTCTCATGGTCTTTCCACCTTCCTAGGAAGCTGCTGGTCCTGAGAAGTGCTGATCTTGTGACTGAAGATGATTAACCTGTTTTCTTAAAATAGGTGCCGTTGTTTGACCTAATCTTTTTGGGGAAACCATGTCGGGATATTAGATCATTCACAAAACATTTAATTACTGAATTGGCACCCTCCTTTGAGGTTGGGGTTGCTTTCGCCAACCACTGCAATTGTCAATCTAAATCATTACGTTCCTTTATCCTTGCACCGGATTGATCATATTGATTAAATAAAACCTCAACACGCTCAAACTTGACCCAATCCAAACTCACCTCCCCCCTCTGTCCCTCTCACAGGGACAGTGTTAGTCGTAGTAATAGTAATAGTAGTAGTAGTAGTAGTATTAGTAGTTTCAGAAACATCCAAGAAAAAGAAAAGACAGCTGATAGTCAAGTGCAGCAAGAACAGAGGCGGAGGACAGGTCATGTTTGAGGTCATTGTTCGCTTTTGCAATAGTACTTTGATATTTTACAACACCTAGTGAATTATTGTGGCCTCAATAATTCACTAAATAGTTGTATTTAATTTAGTCTATCTATGATGGGACAATGCACAGAAACATTAAGTTCAGAAACAGATATGTTCTGTACCAGATTATATCTAAATAGCTACTTTCCATCTGTAGTCCCTGGCTACCTAAATTAAAGGGGATCCACAAATCAAGCAATAAAATTATGACACTAATTAATCATAATAAATATATACATTCATAATAATCAATAATTAATCAAAAATAATCATACTGTAGCATGTAATCAGATTAAGAGAAATCCTAAAATGCCCCTTCATGGACACATACTTAACATACAATACAACCACACCTTATTGACATCATCACACAAAGACCATACATGCTCTTGTTCACATCTGTCATCATTCATAACAACAACCAAGATTTTAACAGCCATACCTCAAAATTTACAACAAAAATGCTCTCATGGATAAATATAATACTCATTAAATTGATGTGTCAACATAATGCCCCTCTTAGTGACCGTCTGAGCAGCCTTGATTGCTCCAAAGCCACTTTTTTTATTTTTTTTTTATTTCAAATTTTCTATTCCTTTTGTTATAACGTGGAGAAGGCTAATTGGTCTGTACATGTTCTGGTCTTCTTTATTTCCTGCTTTATGGATTTAATCATAGTAGCAGTTTCTCCACGTGGTAGGGAAAGTGTTTTCCGTTATTGATTTATTTATCAATCGTTGTTATACGAGCAATAATACAATCCTTATATGTTTTTAGGAAGATAGTGTCCAACCCATATATCTCTCTAGATCGTGAGTCTGATAATGCAGTGAAGATTTTGTTTAACTTTGTTTCATTTGTTACTTCTAAAATGAGTCCATCCTGAATAAATGACAATTATTTGCACTGATTTTGAGGGACTCTTTATTCAGGGTTTGTACAGACTAGATGAAATGTTCATTAAAATTATTACTTATGTCCAGACTGTCTGCGATAGTAGCGCCATTGATATTTAATGTTATAGTGTTGTTTCTTGTTTGCTCTCTTCCCGTAAGTTTGTATCTGGTTTTCCATAACTCTCTATTGTTCCCTTTTGCAGCTTTGATTAATTCTAAGTGAAAGTCAGCCTTAGACTTCCGCATAAACATTGTAACTTTGTTCCTCCAAACTTTTAAAATCATACGATCTGTATTTAGACCTGTTATAATTGCTCTTATGAGAGCTGAGTCCTCATGTCTTTATTAGAATCCAAATTGTTTTATTAATCCAATGGTATTTTTATTTTAAACTCTTCTTTCTGGTTTTGTATTCGTGTATTTACAGATGTTCTCTTTAATTTTTGTCATCCAATTGTAATTCTAGTAGGGCTGCTTATCATTTGTATCATGTAGAAGCCGTTTATAATATCCTTAAGTTTCTTTCTACGTGTTTTATTTAACCAGTCCAGATTAACGTCCCCCATGACGTTACTTCTTTCATACTATGCTGTTTGAGGATGTCTGAAAATGAATCAAGAAAAATGTCTTTAGCTGTGGTCGGTCGGTATACTACAATTACCTTGAAATACATTTCTGAGGAAAATGTGATTTTAATTTCAACATACTCAAATTGATCTACTTTTAATGTTTTCCCTTTCATAAATCATAATTCCTCCCCCCTTTGTCACTCGATCTGTCTTTTCTGTAATCTTGTCCCCCGGGACATTAATTAGAACGAAAGGTGTTGTGGGTTTTAACCATGTCTCTGATAGACAAGGTAATCCGGATTAGAGTATGACAGTAACTGCTGTATTTGTTCAGTATGTTTCCTGTGGTAGAAAGTTTAATAATGCGGACACGTTTGTTACTGAATACTTTCTACAGACTTCTGTCTCTCTGCGACTTTGTGTATGTAATAAGCAATTATACATATTTGATATGCTTAAATTTTGTTTTAGCTCAGCTGTTGTGTAGCTGCTAGCTCTTTATAGCCTACAGCAGAAATGTCCAAATTGCAACCAATAGCTATGTTTTTAACAGACAACCGAAATAATTAAAAATGTGGTATTAGCGTATCGGTTCAATCAGCGGCAGCTACGCCCTGTTTTATCATTTGACCTACATTTTTGGTTTCGTAGGCAGGACAGAGGGAACAATGTGGGTCATTAGTTGTCCATCTTATACCATTCTAATTGTTGTAAGGATAGTTCACATGAGCGGCCATACCTCGAGTCCCACCATATATAAGAGTCAAAAGGCTCCTATTATGAGTCGTCTAATTGGTGATCATACACTTTGGCGGTTTGGGTGGCAGGACACACGGACGCACCTCCGTCAGCCAGTGCTAGGACAGTTGGAGCAGTCCCCGTCCTCCACTCCTTCCTGGGAGGCGTCCCCAGTAGTTGTCAGCTGATGTCGTGCTGTCAGGCAACATCAGGAAGTTCCTTCTGTGCGGTATTGAATTGTCAGGGCACAGTTCGTAAGCAGGTCATTACAAGGTGTGTGCAGGTTGACCACAAAGGAATGCTTCAAAGATTGCGTTGAACATTGTCCGTTGACACTTATGTCCAGCAGGGGTCTGTTTGTATCCTGCTGTGGGCGTCCTGCTGTCACACCTGTATTTTTTGTGAGCATGTTCTGGCTACAACTTTGGAGCTTGTCTTGTTCAGAGAAGTTGGCAGTCCCCCAGCTGCATATCCTTTCCACCCTCGCTTGACCTAGCACAACCGTGGCTACCACCCAAGTCCGTCTGTATGGTTTTACGTTTTGTTGCGGTTTTTTCCTCCAGAATTTGGAACTCAAAACATGCACACCCATCGTTTTCATATCCTCTCGGTTAGTTCAATTTTGCATATCACGTTTTTAAAATTACAGTCTTAACTATCCCATTAATTGCTAATCAATAACCTTAATTCAAAGATTATACGTACTACTTCATGTGTATTTAAGTACCCTTTTTAATTCACTTAAAGATTATCTATAAGTTAATTTAAACTATCATTTGTCTATCAGTAGGCGCGAGCAAGCTGTCATGCTTGCACTCTGACCTCCCGCTGTGCGTGATACTCTCCAAAACAAAAGAATGTATTTATTCACGTTTCTCCTTATCTTTCAGCTAAATCTTTTAATCTTTTAACTTTTAACGTCCGCACTGTTTTTATTTTTATTGTCTGCATTTTAATTTTGCTTTTATTTTCTTTCATTTCACTTTGTTGTCTGTGAAGCACTTTGAGTCTGCCCTTTCCTGGAAAAACGGCACACAAACAAAGCTGCCCCGCCTTGCCTTGCCTGTCTCCGACTGGTTATCCAACCTAGTCACAACAAACACACAAGGCCATGCTCTAAGCGCCAGCCCTAATCACACTTCTCCTCTTTTTAACACTTTACATATCGGCTCTTATTCTAATTATTAATGTAGGCTGTTATTTGTAATTATTATTCAACACTATTCACAGCAAACAGTTGTAAAGTTATAGTTATTCGCATTATACTCTCAAAATCTATAGCTAACTGAAAGCTGTTGAGATTTGGTTTGCCTCCTTCATCTCAGTGGCTTAGTGGTTAGAGTGTCCGCCCTGAGATCGGCAGGTCGCAAGTTCAAAACTCCGGCCGAGTCATACCAAAGACTATAAAAAATTTTGGAGCCAAATCACCAAAAACGATTCCCGGGCGTATGGTATGGTGTACTGCAATGTCTAAATAAAACTATAAATTACTCCAAACTAAAATGTCAGACTGCACTTTAAAGTTACCTGACTTAAAGTTACTTTTATTAAATTGATTTCCAAACTAACCACCACCACAGCAGACATCTTCCTCAATCCTATCCCAATACTCCCATAAATTAGAAAGGTGTTTCACAACAGTGGTTAAGTAGTTAATTTAAGTAATAGATCTCAATATGTAGAAATTAATAAGACTAAATTTGCCATAGTATGTGAATGTTGTCTGTCTATCTATCTGTGTTGGCCCTGTGATGAGGTGGCGACCTGTCCAGGGTGCAAAGTCAAATTGTGAAACAAAAATTAAAGTTGAATCAAGTGGAAATTGACCAGAGTATATGAACTACATTCTTGAGAATAGTAATTGATCATTAATATGTTGGAAGCCGCATATTGAACATATTAAAGAAAAATATCCAAATCCATTGCTATTCGGTATAAAGTAAAACACATGCTGAATAAGCAATGTCTGCACATGTTATATTATTCATTTATTTTTCCATATGTAATATTGTTTTGAAGTTTGGGGAAATGATTATAGAAGAAATATAGACCCAATACTTAAAATAAATTAAAAGACTAATTTCAATATTACACAAAGCATTATTGTTATGATCATACCAATCTATTTTTTATAAGTCATAATGTGTTAAATGTTCAGATAATTTAATTTTAAAACAATGGCAATTATGTTTCCGAGTAAAGAACAACAGCCTTCCAGTTTGTATTCTTAGCTTGTTTACATTATGAGGAGAAAACTATCATTCACGGGGGATATTGATTTTTGAAATAGGTCAAGTAAAATAAAATAAAAACACAAATGTATTTCAGTTTTAGGAGTTAAATGATGTACCATCCTCAGTGATGGGCTGAACACATGTAGTTTTTTGTTATGGTTTTTGAGACCCTTGAAAGGTAAAGTTTTTTGAACATTATAAAATATAGTAACAATTACTTTCATCTTTTAACGTTGATGTTCTAGGTAATTTAATGTTCAGTAAATGTATATCATAGGGCAATATAAGCTTTGGCTTCCGCCTATTCTTTTTTCGGTCATTCTTTTTCTTTTCTTTTCTGTGTGTAAATGTGTATGATTGTTAATATGTCTAATTTACTGTTAAACTGCTCACACAAATTGGTTGATGGTTGATTATATGACCAAAATAAACTTATTTCATTTATTCATTCATTATCTATCGCACTCATAGTTTTATTCCATTTTGCATGTAATTATTCCTATTGATTTCTTCCCATTTCACTCAAACAACTAAACAAACAAACAAATAAACAAACTTGCAGCTAACCACAATCAACAGCATACCATTTACGAATACCTTCATTTGTCACTTTCTCATCTTTTCTTCACTTTCGTTTTCCTTTACAAACAACATCCTGTATCCATCTCTTCCTTACACTTCACACAATGTTTCTATTTTCTGTTCTCCTAGAAACCATTCACATAACGTAAGGTTATAAACATCCTTTTCCCATATTTTCTCAAACCATCCTCTTCACCCTCATTCTGTTTTTTCACCTGCTCTCTCTTCCTCTCTCTCTCACTTTCTCTCCTTCTCTCACAATACAAACACAATAATCCAAAATAATCAGTCTTATAAAATAATTTTAGCTTTAGATATGATTTAGGGCAGTGGTTTTCAACCTTTTTTCCCAGTAAAATAAAGAAATAAAATACAGCATAATGTCATCATTTTCTGATTTATTAAATTGTATAACAGTGCACCATATTGCTCATTTGTTGTGGTCTTACTTGACTTATTTGGACAAAAAATATAAGAATAACTAAAACGTTTTAAAAATTAAACAAGTGATTAAATTATAATAAAGATTTCTATACATATAAATCATCAACCTTCTTTGGATATTGCAATAGAGATCCATCTGGGCTCGTGAACTTAATTCTAAATATTTATTTTGTTGAAGAATTATTCATCTATAATTATATTATAAAGGATTTTGAATGAATGAATTTTTGTCCGGGCGGAAACACCATACCCTCCTTTGAGAACTACTGGTTTAGCCTATAAAAAATCCTTTGTCTCATACATCATTAGACTGTACAACTCCTCTTTGGGGGGGCTAGGATGACAGGGAATGCAAAACAATAACAGTGCAATACTTTTTTAGATCATGGTCATTAATGCCTAGTTTCTCTTATTTTACTGTTCTATTTTTATTCTCCTTGTAATATTTTTCTATTTTGTTTCCATTTATACCCTTATTAGTTACTGTTTACTTTTTACTTCTTCTTCCTGAGGGAACTCTCCTGAAGGAATCAATAACGTGTTATCTGTCTATCTATCTATCTATTACTAACCCGAGCACAATTCATGACGTCATGCTCATCTTGCAGACAGCTATTTCCATTTAGTTTTATTCTCTATTTGTAATTCTACATGCAACAATGTCACATAGAAATTTGCTTTCTTTGTTATTTATTTACATTATTATTTCTGGTTTACTTGCTGTCTGTTTACTTAAGTTCTCCTATTTTGGTCTGTCTTCCTTCTGATTAGAATTTGTTTAACGCTTCTCTACGTTTTGTTTTGACAATGGCGCTGAGTGTTGGCGACGCTTATCTGTACTTCTTCAGACTCTATGTTTCACAGTTTGCACAGATGCCCTTAGATGTATTAGAATATAAATTTAACTTTTATTTTATTGTGTGTTTATTCCTAAAAAAAATTTAAATGTCAATGTATAATCAATTTATCTGTATCAAATTTAAATTCAATATTATTAATTTATTTGTTGTAGAACTATTAATTCAAAGTTACAATGTGTCCTACTTTATGATGTTCGTGCGTGTGTGTTTGTCTCAACTTCCACACAGGAACTGGATGGATCAGATAAGCAGCAAGGCTGTTCAATACAGTATATTACACACATAATTAATGACTAATGAATTTAACAATGCTTCAATGTCCCAGTCCAAATGTATGTGTTGATATTTAAATGTTTATTTATTCATATACAGTATATTTTATTTTTCCTATTATCAAAACCAACCTGTCAGCCTTCTCTTCAGATCGAGTACAGTTTTTTATTTATCTATTTATTTATTCTTTAAACCTAGCTCAATGCTAAACTAATCCAATGCTATGCTAACAGTGTCACACCTCTTCGGCCCAATGCCTCGTACAGCTGACACTCACACAGCCTCGCCACTTCTGACACACTCTTATCTCAATATGTCTCCCAGCTGAGACTCCTTTTTTTTTTTTTTCTTTATATGCGTCACACAGTCACTCACACAGAGAGAATTTACCAGCGAGCAAGAGCCTTTTTTCCCGTACTCAAAATCTCAGTGTGTAAAACAACTGTAATATCGCACAGTCACAATCACCAGTATAGTTAAAAACAAATCCAAATGACTGGAATTCGCTCGCAGCGCCAAAGAGGGGGAGCTTCCCTGCTTAGGCTGCTGCCTCCGCGATCCAACCTCTTGATAAGCGGAAGAAAATAATTATATGGATGGATCATTCACTCATGTGTTTTCTGTACATAACTTTGTCTATTTTCTCACACGCACACACATTTTGGACAATTTCCCAACTTTTGCAAAAGAAGCGGGGGTGCGAAAAAAGCGTGAGGGAACTCTCACAAAAGCGTGAGGGAGGGAGGTGAGGAGGAGAGGAGGAGGGGGGTATGCTTGCCTTTCAGAAGAGGGGAATAACACAGATAAAACCTGCAGGTGCTACACAAATGTTATTACAATACGCAGATAGATATATATAAATTTAAAAAACACACATTTTTATCCCACAAACCACGCCCCCCTGGTCCGGACCAATATAAACAACTAATGCACGCGTGCTTTTGTGGAATCGGCCGTCTCATAACACACACACGCAGGTCATTCTTACTCATATAACGGCGATTAACCCGTTTAGCGGAGCAAACCCTGCGTTATCCCTGACCAACACGGAAAAACCTGGCCTACCGCCCAGTAGGACCACGGGGAATCACCCTACAATCCTACAGACTCGTGTCTGGTCAGTCCATACAGTTTAAGCAAGTTTCACCAAAGCTCTACCATATGCAGCCCGATCAATACCTGTCTATTTGCAGCAAATTTCCAAATTCGTCGTGACAGCTATACGCTCAATTGATCTCCTTTACCGGAGTCAATGAGCGGTCACCTATAAGAGGCTTTTCCCACCGCTGCAGTTTCCACATAAACAGATATGTCGCACCTTCATAGACGTCATCAATTTGTATGGGCCAAATGTCACACCAGTTAGCAACTCTTGCCTATAATTTAGCTGTATCCAACTCTGACTAATCTGATGCACTTTCAGAAAGAAGCATCCTCTGCCAACAACGACAGAGGATGAAGAGGTTAAAAGAAATTTTTCGTCTCACATCGTCTTATGCTTCAAAAACACTCCAAACCACCAAAATTCTATTAACAATCCCCTTATGTTAAAACAAAAATCACAAGTTTTCAACAAACTCACAGACAAATGATCACATACAAAACAACTCAATCCAACCATAATTTACCCCATTCCAGGTTGTTTTTGGAGAACCTACTAAACCTATCTTTTATCAAAAATAGATTCAGCAATTAGTCTTATCGATCCGGCTCTCTCCAGGCAGAAAGTGTTTACACTTTAAGCAAAACGCTTACCTTGTTATGCGCGCGTGCAGCACACTGTCTGCCTGACCTGTAGCTTCTAAACCATCCTGTTCGTGACGCCAATTTGTGTAGTGGATTGTCCGAAGCTTAAACAGGCAACAAAAGTAGTTTAGTACAACAAATTTATTTACCCATTATCAGAAGAGCAGGTTGAATTCAGTGCAGACAGACCACATGTTACTCCGGAGTAAACAAGACACACACAAGCCAAAATCACTGTCGAGTTCCGGTCTTCTGCCATTTTTTATATGTCTCTTGTGCGTCATTGTTTGTTATCTAATGCGCCACGATTGTTTTGTTTTGGTTTTGTCTGTTCCAAAACAACCTTGTATCTCCTAGTCATATTTGGAAAATCTAAACATTCTGTAGACAGGTTGTCATAACTCCGTATTCACCTTTGTCCCACAACTGGTCCATTCAATGGCGCAAAATAGAAGAGAATTGACAATGAGCGGACATTCTTAAAAGACAAGAAATATAGGTCAAAGGTCAGAAATTCTACTACAAAGGCAACACATGATGTAAGTGTCTATATTAGCTGTATTAGCCTACTATCAAAATGACTTTAAAAGTCTTATTTAAGTTTTATAATGAAGGCAACACATGATGTGTCTATATTAGCTATATTAGCCTACTATCAAAATGACTTTAAAAGTCTTATATAAGTGTTATAATGAAGACAACACATGATGTAAGTGTCTATATTAGCTATATTAGCCTACTATCAGAGGCTGACACAAATCTTCGTTGACAGAAATGTTGTATTTAAATTTTTATTCTACACATTTTTGCAACATTGGAAATCATTAGTAAAATGGAGGCTTCTCCCAGGATGAGATAACTCCTGGAAACTACCGGCTCAAAATGGCCAAAGGTGTAGATGTGTGTGTCCAAGTTAAAGGAAACGGAAGGCTGTCTTCTTCTGATGGATTTATTACAATCTTTGCGAGCTGGGTAAAGTTTGCTGTGGTCTGGAACAACATGGCACACACACAACTATGAGAAATGCAGCCAATATTACATACAGATAATGTGTCATGAGACATGCAAATATACATTAAAAATACATTAAGGAAATTAAATGAGCTCATATATACCTACAAATGAGGCATAATGATGCAATATGTGTAACAGGGTCAATTATGTAATGTAAATAATGTGTCTTATAATGTAGTATTATTTTTATAATTACACAAAATGTGTAAGTTGCATGTAAATACCTGAAGGTTGTTTGATTTCTTTTTGTGAATGTGGAGCCATTGTCTCGTTGTCCCTCCTACTGCAATAATTGACTTCGACTTAGACAAACTTTAATGATCCACAAGGGACATTGTTCCACACAGTAGCTCAGTTACAAAGGATGGAAAGTGTAAGGATGGAAAGGACAATGCAGGTATAAAATAGACTAAATATGTACTGTAGTAGCAATGTAAAATATAACATGTATGTAATATTTACATAATATATGTACAGTATATGATATATACTGATATATTATGTTTATATCATATATACAATATATAACAATTAGCATGTTCAATATTACAGTATATGTAACATAAAATAGAGAGTAGATCCAGCAGAAAATAGACATTATAAACAAAGAGAGTTGGCTAACATAGAGCGTGTCAGGTAATAGACAGATATTGTTGTGACACCTGTCTCTATATATGCGTCGGACACGCCTTCCTACTTCCCTTTTGTCCACGATAACGGGAGAGGGGCTCGACGATGGCAGAAATATATTGTACAACTATTGTATTCTCTGTATTATCAGTAAAGTGGAGCTGAGCAGCAACCCATGGTGTCGGTCATGTTCCATTCAATTCCACACAACGCAGAGGAAGAAACCACCGGTTACATATGTACATACAGCTAGCCTAAATAGCATGTTAGCATCGATTAGCTTGCAGTCATGCAGTGACCAAATATGCCTGATAAGCACTCCAGCAAATCAGTCAAAATCAACAAAGCTCACCTTGGTGCATTCACGCACAGTAAAAAATGTTTGGTGAACGAAATGAGACAAAGAAGGAGTGGCATGAAACACGTCTTCCCGCTGAAATTAGTAGGACAAAACTGTGCTTGCCAAATAGTGGAGCATGTATAACATAAACAGTGGGATTTCTAACAATTAGGAAGGTTTGTGTCATGTTTGTTCTCCTACAGAAAATATGTTAAAACAAAAATATTTGTTTTTTCTTCAACTTTTTCCATTTTCACCCATCTCTGAAAGCGGTCCAGGGAGCCACTAGGGCAGGCCTGGGCAATTATTTTGACCGGGGGGGCCAAATTTAGAGAAAGAAATGTGTTTGAGGGCCGGTATATCTATTTTTAGGAACACTAATACAAAACCTCACAATAATGTCTGATTGAATGCTAAAAACGTTTTGACAGACCGCCTTTAAAAACGGAATGGAATTTTACATTTTTCTATGAAGGATAAAACACTGAATATTGACAACATATGAACGTCACACCCCCTCTCGATCGACATATTTTACAATCAAGCAAAACGCGACAGTGAAATATGAACGCAAAGGGTAAAAATACAAAATACAATCTGATATATCACTTAGCTTTAGAACTTTGTTGTGAAAATCTCCTTCCACGTCTGTCCCTGACACCCACATTTCATGCTGACACTGTGGAAACGCTCCCCACCCCCACTCGTCTGAGCTGCCGTGACTTAATTACCATAGTAACTAATTAATTACCATAGTAACTAGTATATCATGCAAAAGTGCAGATTCCAACCATTGAAAGTAGAGATGTCCGATAATATCGGCCTGCCGATATTATCGGCCGATATATGCGTTAAAATGTAATATCGGAAATTATCGGTATCGGTTTTTTTATTATCGGTATCGGTTTTTTTGTTGTTGTTTTTTTAATAAATTAAATCAACATAAAAAACACAAGATACACTTACAATTAGTGCACCAAGCCAAAAAACCTCCCTCCCCTCATTCACACAAAAGGGTTGTTTCTTTCTGTTATTAATATTCTGCTTCCTACATTATACATCAATATATATCAATACAGTCTGCAAGGGATACAGTCCGTAAGCACACCTGATTGTGCGTGCTGCTGCTCCACTAATAGTACTAACCTTTAACACTTCATTTTACTCACTTTCATTCATTACTAGTTTCTATGTAACTGTTTTTATATTGTTGTACTTTCTTTTTTGTTCAAGAAAATGTTTTTAATTTATTTATCTTATTTTACAAATTTTTTGAAAAAGTACCTTATCTTCACCATACCTGGTTGTCCAAATTAGGCATAATAATGTGTTAATTCCATGACTGCATATATCGGTTGATATCGGTATCGGTAATTAAAGAGTTGGGACAATATCGGAATATCGGCAAAAAGCCATTATCGGACATCCCTAATTGAAAGACTTAGTATAGTTGAAGACTTACAGTCATTAGAAAACCTCACTGCACATCATAATGGCAGCTACACTTTCCATCTTGAAGATTTAAAAAAAAAGTATTTGGGAATGTGCGGCGGGCCAGATTGAAGTACTTAACGGCCCGCATGTGGCCCCCGGGCCTTGATTTGCTCAGGTCTGCACTAGGGCGGCGCTAAAGAGCCGCTAGTTGCTGACCCCCGGTGTAGGAGGATGTCAGAACCTAAAGGAGCTTCTTAAACATACATGTGCAAGTGCCACTTACCTAAAAACCCCGTTTCCATACGAGTTGGGAAATGGTGTTAGATGTAAATATAAACGGAATACAATGATTTGCAAATCATTTTCAAGCCATATTCAGTTGAATATGCTACAAAGACAACATATTTCATGTTCAAACTCATCAACTTTATTTTTTGTTTTTGCAAATAATAATTACCTTAGAATTTCATGGCTGCAACACGTGCCAAATTAGTTGGGAAAGGGCATGTTCACCACTGTGTTACATGGCCTTTCCTTTTAACAACACTCAGTAAACGTTTGGGAACTGAGGAGACACATTTTTCTGGACTCGTCAGACCACAGAACACTTTTCCACTTTGTATCAGTCCATCTTAGATGAGCTCAGGCCCGGCGAAGCCGACGGCGTTTCTGGGTGTTGTTGATAAACGGTTTTCGCCTCGCATAGGAGAGTTTTAACTTGCACTTACAGATGTAGCGACCAACTGTAGTTACTGACAGTGGGTTTCTGAAGTGTTCCTGCGGCCATGTGGTGATATCCTTTACACACTGATGTTGATGCAGTACAGCCTGAGGGATGGACGGTCACGGGCTTAGCTGCTTACCTGCAGTGATTTCTCCACCTTCTCTGAACCCTTTGATGATATTACGGAGCGTAGATGGTGAAATCCCTCAATTCCTTGCAATAGCTGCTTGAGAAAGGTTGTTCTTAAACTGTTCAACAATTTGCTCAGGCATTTGTTGACAAAGTGGTGACCCTCGCCCCATCCTTGTTTGTGAATGACTGAATCTACTTTTATACCCAATCATGGCACCCACCTGTTCCCAATTAGCCTGTTCACCTGTGGGATGTTCCAAATAAGTGTTTGATGAGCATTCCTCAACTTTATCAGTATTTATTGCCACCTTTCCTAACTTCTTTGTCACGTGTTGCTGCCATCAAATTATAAAGTTAATGATTATTTGCAAAAACAAAAAAAGTTTATGAGTTTGAACATGAAATGTTGTCTTTGTAGCATATTCAACTGAATATGGCTTGAAAAGGATTTGCAAATCATTGTATTCCGTTTATATTTACATCTAACACCATTTCCCAACTCATATGGAAACGGGGTTTGTAAATCAGGAACATACTTTGAGGATGCAATAAAGCGGTTTTTCTTTGGCTATAAATGTTTTATTGGACAAGGCAGATTACAAATGACAGCCATGATGGTGAACATGAGACAAGTGGTCAGACGGGTAAGAGAGGATGTAAGAAAAGAGGCGGGACATGCAAAAACAGGCTTCAAATGATGACAGTTTTAGGAGAATAAATAGACATTAAAAAGTGATGTTAGTGACAGCAGGTCTTCATTTTAAATACGTCTCTTGCGCCGTTGGACTGTTTGACAGGAAGTGGGCGTGTCCTGATTTTGTCGCGCACATTGGACCTTTTCAAGGCAAGTGTTTGACGAGGCACTCGACATGTAACGTACAGAGTTACGGAACAAAAGCAACTCGTTTGGACCTAATCTTCGCTTTCAGTACTTTTCCAAGCAGAACAAAGACTTCAAGCTGCTTAAAAACTGTTCTTGACCTCAACCCTACCAAGTCTTCAGTACCTCTAACCTAAGGTCAAATGAAGTACATACAGTATGTGTGACACTTTACAGTACAGTATGTGTGACAATGGTCCCAACTTCCACCTGTTTAAAGATCATTAGACCCCAGTGTCCTCGGCTTTCAGCTCCGTTGTCCTGACTGGAACCTTTAGGCCTTCTCCAGAGACTTGTAGTAGTCCTTTAACACGGCCCACGCCTTTGGAGCCATGAAACCGTCGGGAGGGTTGCCCCCCTCGCGGGCCAACTTGCGCATGCGTGTGCCAGAGATGAAGTCGTAATCTTGATGGCTGCGGTCAAAACATAAATCACCACGGTCAGTTTTGGTTTTACTTCAGGCATCTGATATTTTGTCCCGGGGAAAAAGTTGGTTGAATCAAATTTTAGGGTTTCCCTGGCAATTTAACCCTGGACTCCCTGACTTTATTTTTCCATATACAGCCAACAATAATAGAAATCATGAAGGATACATTTCTTATAGAAGAGGTCTCTTAAGCCTTATTTCCTGATCTTATTTACAGGACTGCATTTCTGTCCTGACATGGTCACTGGTAGTTGAGTTTAGTTTATTAAGGATCCCCATTAGTCTACACCGCAGTGGAGACTATTCTTCCTGGGGTCCAGGCAAAAACATCACGCAATCACAAAACAAAAGATTAAAATGCAGTACAACATGATCAAATAATAAAATGTTGTAATACAAAAATAGCAACAACAAAGAACCCAAAAAAAAAAATAACTTAGAGTTTACATAATATTGTTCATACCAAAAAAAAAAGAGCAATATAAAAATATATATATATATATATATATTTTTGCAAAAATAAAACAAAGAACCAATGGCCTAAAATATACACATTAGTGTACCAAAGACAAACAATAAGTGACGAAAAAAGTACCATCCACCATTTTCTACTGCTTGTCCCATAATCAATAAAATAGTCAATAGTCAATAAAAACAGTCATGACATTAGGTACAATCTAGAATAATCTTTTTCCGCAATACTTCTCCTCTTAGTCTATTCTTAAAAGCCACTCTGCTGGTGATTGATAGCAGATATTGTGGAAGTGGATTCCAGTAAGTGATTGCCCTGTACATTACAGTCTTTTTCAAAACATCACTTTTGGGTTTAAGACGGGTGAAAGCACCTCTTAGGGCTAACCTGGTTTTTGATTGATTGATTGAGACTTTTATTAGTAGGTTGCACAGTGAAGTACATATTCCGTACAATTGACCACTAAATGGTAACACCCCAATAAGTTTTTCAACTTGTTTAAGTCGGGGTCCACTTAAATTGATTCATGATACAGATATATACTATCATATATACTATCATCATAATACAGTCATCACACAAGATAATCACATTGAATTATTTACAATCAGGGGTGTGGAGGGGGGTGTGGGGGGGTATGGACATCAAGTAGTGGACATAGAGAGAGAGAGAGAGAGAGAGAGAGAGAGAGAGAGAGAGAGAGAGAGATCAGAAGGCATAAGAAAAAGTATCTGCATTTGATTGTTTACATTTGATTATTAGCAATCCGGGGAGGGTGTTAGTTTAGGGTTGTAGCTGCCTGGAGGTGAACTTTTATTGCGGTTTTGAAGGAGGATAGAGATGCCCTTTCTTTTATACCTGTTTGGAGTGCATTCCACATTGATGTGGCATAGAAAGAGAATGAGTTAAGACCTTTGTTAGTTGGGAATCTGGGTTTAACGTGGTTAGTGGAGCTCCCCCTGGTGTTGTGGTTATGGCGGTCATTTACGTTAAGGAAGTAGTTTGACATGTACTTCGGTATCAGGGAGGTGTAGTGGATTTTATAGACCAGGCTCAGTGCAAGTTGTTTAACTCTGTCCTCCACCTTGAGCCAGCCCACTTTAGAGAAGTGGGTAGGAGTGAGGTGGGATCTGGGGTGGAGGTCTAGAAGTAACCTGACTAGCTTGTTCTGAGATGTTTGGAGTTTAGATTTGAGGGTTTTGGAGGTGCTAGGGTACCAGGAGGTGCATGCGTAATGGAAAAAGGGTTGAACGAGAGTTCCCGCCAGAATCCTCAAGGTGCTTTTGTTGACCAGAGAGGAGATTCTGTAGAGAAATCTTGGGAGCATCTTGGTACCATAGTTGTGACTGTCACTAGCAAGCAACAGCTGAGAATACAGAGATGAAGGTTTATGGTATGTATAGATTGTTTTTAAAAATAGAATCAAACTACTAAACTGGTAGAGATGCGCGGTTTGCGGACCCAACCGCGGATAATCCGCGGGTCGGGCGGGTGCATGACGAAAAAAATTGATTTTAAATAGATTCGGGCGGGTGGCGGTTGAACCAATTCAGAAAAAAAAAATACATACCGTATTTTTCGGGCTATAAATCACAGTTTTTTTCATGGTTTGGCCATTGGTGCGACGTATACTCCGGAGCGACTTATGTGTGAAATTATTAACACATTATTGTAAAATATCAAATAATATTATTCATCTCACGAAGCAAATGGCAACCATCGTCACACACACGCCAACCAATAAGAATTCGGCGGGGGCGGGTCATGGCAGAGATGCATTGTGGGTTTTGGAATGCTAACTGCTATATGCTATACGCTACTGCCGGAGCTATTAAAATGGACCACATCAACGTTGGCGGTAACTTTATAAAAACTGAGAAAGACTGAACTAAAATGGCAGCGAAAAGGAAATCATATACTGCAGATTACAAGCTGGACGTAGAAAACAACGATCGAGCAGCCATCGTCACACACACGCCAACCAATAAGAAATCGGCGGGGGCGGGTCATGACAGAGATGCATTGTGGGTTTTGGAATGCTAACTGCTCAGTCTCCTTTCTGCCTTGCATCGTCTATATTAGATATATAACAACGGGTGGGTGGCGGGCGGTTGTGGTTTTGATAAAATGTTAGTTCGGGTGGATGGCGGGTGGATGACGACTTTTGTGATGCGGTTGCGGATGAAATAATTGCCTATCCGCGCATCTCTAGTCACTGGTTTAAATTACACACGGCAAGAGGAGCGATGTCATTGATTTAGGGGTGTAACGGTACACAAAAATGTCGGTTCGGTACGTACCTCGGTTTAGAGGTCACGGTTCGGTTCAAAACAACAAAATATACCTTTTTGGGTTATTTATTTACCAAATTTGCAAAATCCTCCACCAAAAATATTTTTCTTAGTGGGCTGCATGGGATTCTGGGTATTTGTTCTGTTGTGTTACGGTGCAGATGTTCTCCCGAAATGTGTTTGTCATTCTTGTTTGGTGTGGGTTCACAGTGTGGCGCATATTAGTAAGTGTGTTAAAGTTGTTTTATACCGCCACCGTCAGTGTAACCTGTATGGCTGTTGACCAAGTATGCCTTGCTGTTGCTTACGTGTGCAAGCAGAAGCTGCATACAACATGTGGCTGGGCTGGCACGCTGTTTGAACATGCTGTAGATGGCATTAAATGCTGTGCCATCACAGCACGCCCTTGTTATTGTTATGTGGGTGAAAAACAGTAGACGTTCGAGAGAATAGTTGCCCTAATATTCGGAAGTCTCCCGGAAAAATCGGTAGGGTTGGCAAGTATGACGCTGTTAAGCGGCATTCATATAAAAATAACGTCTCGCGGGCCGCGTGTCTGGTTTATACATAGCACAAAGCAAAAAAAAACTTTGTATGCAGTGTTATTTCATTATAAATTTCAAAAGAGTTTTGTGGCTCCCATTGTTTTCTGTAATTTGTGAAACTGGTCAAAATGGCTCTTTGAGTGGTAAAGGTTGCCGACCCCTGGTATAGCATATAGCAGTTAGCATCCCATGACCCACAACGCACTTCTGCCACAACCCTCCCCCGCCGAATTCTTATTGGTTGACGTGTGAGTGACGATCGCTGCCATTTGCTTCGTCTCTTACGCGAATGACATCAATAATATTATTGGATATTTTACGCTAATGTGTTAATCATTTCACACATAAGTCGCTCCTGAGTATAAGTCGCACCCCCGGCCATACTATGAAAAAAACTGCGACTTATAGTCCGAAAAATACAGTACATTTGACCTTTAAGCTTTTTTATTTCACTTTTCTTATGTTTTTGTTTATTTGAATACTATTTTTAGAATGTGCTGTGGGCCGCAAATGGCCTCCGGGGCACACTTTTGACACCCCTGCTATAGATAATAAAAAATTAAATGTGATAAATCTATGGATAAAAAGCAGAGCCTGGCGACGCATGCGCGTTTATCATAACTCTCTCTCTCTCTGTCTCTGCCCCTCCCTCACCAATGCTGCTGTTTGTTTTGTTTTTAACCCCTTCTTAACCCTGAACGTACATTGAAAATACACGCAACCCTAACTCCAAATGCCGGACATTTGAGGCATTTAAGAAACTCCGCCCTGACAGCTCCGCAAAAGAGGACATGTCCGGTGAAAAGAGGACGTATGGTCAGTCTATCCTAGCCCGTTAGCTGCTAGCATGCCGTGTGTTGTGCCTCGGTGTGCATTGTTTACACAACGTGCGTTACG
Organism: Entelurus aequoreus; assembly: GCF_033978785.1. Taxonomy (NCBI): domain Eukaryota; kingdom Metazoa; phylum Chordata; class Actinopteri; order Syngnathiformes; family Syngnathidae; genus Entelurus; species Entelurus aequoreus. Next base: position 1,185,836 of record NC_084752.1, read on the forward strand.
CTACTTAATATGTCCGTGTGGAAACTCGTTCAGTACACCTCCGAACCGAACCGGAACCCCCGTACCGAAACGGTTGAATACAAATACACGTACCATTACACCCCTACTACTGAAGCTTATTCCTGTCACATGACAGCCCTACTGTACGACTATCCGCTCTGAAGAAACATTATGTGACGCCAGTAAAGTACAGCTCGGTGTGAACTAGCTCTGGACGCATTGTTTGAAGTACATTTGTATTCCAATTGGAAGCAGATTTTTGCTTTCTTGAAGACTGACCGTCCCAGACTGAACATGTTCTCAGCAGACAGAGTTATGTACTGAATGTTCCTGATTAAAAGCTTGTGGTCATTATCAACATTCCCCCGAGCAGCGAGCAGCGAGCAGCGTTTCAGCGGTTACGTCTCATTTAGAGGAGAAACATTGCTCGCATGAACATTGTTGGTAATCATTCGCTAGTTTGAAACGTTCTGGGGATTAGGCGCAACTGTGTTACTGTTTGTGACTTTATGATCCCCACAGGCAGTTAGGGGTGTAACGGTACACTAAAATTTTGGTTCGGTGCGTACCTCGGTTTAGAGGTCACGGTTCGGTTCATTTTCGATACGGTAAGAAAACAACAAAATATAAATGTTTTGGTTATTTATTTACCAAATGTGTAAACAATGGCTTTATCCTTTTAACATTGGGAACACTATAATAATTCTGCCCACGTTAATCAACATTAAACTGCCTCAAGTTGTTGCTCAGATTAAATAAAATGACAAAACTTTTCTTCTACATATAAAAAGTGCAACATTAAACAGTTTCAAGTCAACTCATCATGCTTAATTTATTACAGCATTTGGGAAGTCTGTAGTTGATTTATTATGTAAATGTTATATTTGTATCAACATGTGATAGCAGGGACCCTGCCATTCAAAACTAGGCTGCTGCATTACTAATGATTCATGGAACTATAGCTGAGAAAATAGTACAATAGCAATAGGAGAGACTAATCATCCCTGAACACCATGGAGTTCATGTAGGATTAATGATGCACTTACATTATTATATCAACTATCAGAGACAGAAACTCTTCATTTCACATAATGTCATTTTTTGCTGCTTCAACACAGCACAATCAACACAGAAAAAGGTAAAGTGAAACAACAGACAGACAGGGCTTTGCTGTCCGTAACACACACACACACCGCAAAATGAGCTAACGTTACGCTAAAAGCGAATTAGCCTTCACCTCAAGCCAGGACTGCGAGAGAGCTGAAGCTGCCTTTTATATTTCTAGAAGGTCAACGGGCTCATAGTGATGTTACTAGTAGTTGACTGGGAGGTGTTTATTATCATTTGGGGAGAGTCCCCTGCCTGATGATTACCTGCTAAACGCTAAGCACTGACTACATGCGCTCTGAATACGCACTGCTGATTGGCTGTTACCGCTCAGTTTGTAACCAATCAGATGGTTGTGTGGGTGGGACAATGCTGGGTGCAGAAGCAGAGGCAGAAGGAAGGCCTACTGAAATGATTTTTTTTTTATTTAAACGGGAATAGCAGATCCATTCTATGTGTCATACTTGATCATTTCGCGATATTGCCATATTTTTGCTGAAAGGATTTAGTAGAGAAAATCGACGATAAAGTTCGCAACTTTTGCTCGCTGATAAAAAAAAGCCTTGCCTGTAGCGGAAGTAGCGTGACGTCACAGGAGCTAGTATTCCTCACAATTCCCCGTTGTTTACAATGGAGCGAGAGAGATTCGGACCGAGAAAGTGATGATTACCCCATTAATTTGAGCGAGGATGAAAGATTCGTAGATGAGGAACGTTACAGTGAATGACTTGAGAGGCAGTGCAGGACGTATCTTTTTTCACTCTGACCGTAACTTAGGTACAAGCTGGCTCATTGGATTCCACACTCTCTCCTTTTTCTATTGTAGATCACAGATTTGTATTTTAAACCACCTGGGATACTATATCCTCTTGAAAATGAGAGTCCAGAACGCGAAATGGACATTCACAGTGACTTTTATCTCCACAACAATACATCGGCGAAATGCTTAAGCTACGAGCTAACGTGATAGCATCTTGCTTTAACTGCATATAGAAACAAAAAAATAAAGCCCTGACTGGAAGTATAGATAGAAAATCAACAATACTATTAAACCGTGGACATGTAAATACACGGTTAATGCTTTCCAGCCTGGCGAAGGTTAACAATGCTGTGCTAACGACGCCATTGAAGCTAACTTAGCAACTTAGCAACGGGACCTCACAGAGCTATGCTAAAAACATTAGCTCTCCACCTACGCCAGCCAGCCCTCATCTACTCATCAACACCCGTGCTCACCTGCGTTCCAGCGATCGGCAGAAGGACGAAGGACTTCACCCGATGCGTTTGGCGGCCCGGAGATGTAGAAAGTCAAGGTGAGGTCGGCGGCTAGCGCGGCTAGCGCGGCTAGCACTCCAACAAAGTCCTCCTGGTTGTGTTGCTGTAGTCCGCTGCTAATACACTGATCCCACCTACAACTGTCTTCTTTGCAGCCTTCATTGTTCATTAAACAAATTGCAAAAGATGTCCAGAATACTGTGGAATTATGAAATGAAAACAGAACTTTTTGTATAGGATTCTACGGGTACCATAACTTCCGTTACTCGGACTTCGTCACGCGCATACGTCATCATACCGCGACGTTTCAGCCGGATATTTCCCGGGAAGTTTTAAAAGTCACTTTATAAGTTAACCCGGCCGTATTGGCATGTGTTGCAATGTTAAGATTTCATCATTGATATATAAACTATCAGACTGCGTGGTCGCTAGTAGTAGGTTTCAGTAGGCCTTTAATATGTCCGTGTGGAAACTCGTTCGGTACACCACCGAACCGAACCCCCCGTACCAAAACGGTTCAATACAAATACACGTACCGTTACACCCCTAGTTTGATAGAATGACAGATAAAGTAAAAGGAGGGAAATATAGTACTGTGCTTACTTTTTGGGCTCGTAGAAGTCCATGGCTTTTTTGAGCTTGTTGTAAGCGGCGACTTTGAAAGGCAGAATCTCCAAAGTGATTAGGCCGGGAGCCATGGTGAGGACCTTGGCACCGTGGGTGGGCTCGTACAGGTCCTTTCCTGTGTCGGGGTGGGGCATGCCGGCAGGGTCGCGGCCCACAATGTAGAAGTTGGCGCCGGCCACCATCCGAGCCCTGCAGTGCCACTGAACCTGCCGAGGGAGGGAGAAATATTTTTAAAAAATGGCTCCCAACCAAGGAGAAGGATTCCGCATGTGAGCATTCTTGCCGGGCGCTAACCTCCGTCGGGCCGGCGTACATCATGGGCGAGGGAAAGATGGCCACGATGGTAGAGTCTGGATTCAGGACGCCCTCCTCGAGCACGGCGGCGTGCTGCTTCATGCGCCAGGGGAGGGGCACGTCGTCGTCTTTGGTCCAGCCACCCAGCGGGTGGAGCAACAGGACGGGTCGGCGGTAGCCCCGCTCGGTCAGACGCTTGTGGGTGTCCTGCATCAGGAGAGCGTGGCCGTTGTGTACCGGGTTGCGCAGCTGGAAGGCGAAAACGGCGTCTGTGGTGGGAAAAGTAGACTGGACTGAATTCTTAATTATATGATGATTATATGATTGATTATATGAGGCATGACTTAGGATGGTTGTTGAGGGGCAGATCAGGCTCTGTAAAATCTTTTTTTTTTTTTATTGTACTTTTTCTACTGTCTAATAATAATAATAGATTTTATTTGTAAAAAGCACTTTACATTGAGTAAACAACCTCAAAGTGCTACAGTGTATTAAAAAAATAAAAAATACAAAAAAATTAAAAGATAATAAAAAATAAATACAAATAAAAACTAGAAGAGACAAATAGCTAAAACTAGTATGCATAGATCAGGGGTCACCAACCTTTTTGAAACCAAGGGCTACTTCTTGGGTAGTGATTAATGCGAAGGGCTACCAGTTTGATACACACTTAAATAAATTGCCAGAAGTAGCCAATTTGCTCAATTTACCTTTAACTCTGTTATTATTAATAATTAATGATATTTATCTTTGTGGAAACACTGCTCATCTTAATGATTTCTCACAATAAATATATATTGAAACAGATAAATATCAATATGCAACACTTTATTTTTATATTTTCTCTAAGTGCACATTTTTCAAATTGAACATTTTCAAATGATCACTTCTAAGACAGTCTTGTGAAATCACAATATCCCATTTTAACTAGTTAGCCACTAACATTTTTTAACAAATCATGAATTACTTTGCACCATGTTTGTACAAATAATAACTCATGTAAAATACAAAAGTAAACTCTCAAATTTTTAAATCATGTCACACTTTGAACTGGACACCAAATCTGTTATCTCTTTCTTTGTCAGTTAGTGGGAAGCCTGGCATTGCATGCTGTTAACTAGTGTGTTGTACTCTGGTGTGTAACTTGACACTGCAACTCTGAGTGAGTCTTGCAGATGTGCATCAGTGAGGCGTGTTCTGTGTTTGTTCTTGATGAAGTTCATGTCAGAAAAGGCTGATTCACAAAGATAAGATTTTTCCTCATTGTTTGCGGAACCTTTTTAATCTTTTGGACATATTTTCACAGCAATCTGGCCTTAAGCTTAATTATGATGAATGTAAAATGTTAAGGATCGGAAATCTAAAGGGAACGTCCTTTCGAATGGAATGCAAAGTGCCTGTTTTGTTTATAAATTATATGCAATTTGTTGTGTTCCCTAATTTTTTTCTGTGTACATGAATGAAGGTGTGTGTTGCTGAGTCCGACTTGGACATTATCTGGACTGGGCCTGGTTTAAAAAACCCTTTAAAAAAAATCTAATTTCATTGACAACCTGGTCTGTTGCAGATAAGGCCCTTTTTTTAAAAATAAAATAAAAAAATTTTCTTGGATAAAAAAGAAAGTAAAACAATATAAAAATAATTACATAAAAAATAGTAATTAATGAAAATGTTAGTGGACCAGCAGCCTATACAATCATGTGTGCTTCAGGGACTGTGTCCCTTGCAGATGTGTTGTCTATGTTGTGGGAACCAGAATATTGGTAGCAGAAAGAAATAACCCCTTTTGTATGGATGAGTGTGCATGGGGGAGGTTGTTTGGGTTGATGCACTGATTTAAAGTGTATCTTGTGTTTTTTCTATGTAGATTTGATTTAAAAAATTAAAAAATAAAAAATAAAAAATTTTTTTTTTTTTTTTTTTTTTTAATTTTTTTTTTTTTTTTTTTTTAGAACAGGCCCGCGGGCGACACATCTGGTCCTTGCGGGCGACCTGGTGCCCGCGGGCACCGCGTTGGTGACCCCTGGCATATATCAACAAAAAAAAGGCTTTTTTAAAAAGAAGGGTTTTTAAGCCTTTTTTAAAAGCATCCACAGTCTGTGGTGCCCTCGGGTGGTCAGGGAGAGCGTTCCACAAAGCCCGGTCTCCCATTGTTTGTAGCTTTGTCCTCGGAGGTTGGAGGAGGTTAGCCTGACTACACGAGAGATGTCCAATAATATCGGACTGCCGATATCATCGGCCGATAAATGCTTTAAAATGTGAGTTCGGGAATTATCGGTATCGGTTTCAAAAAGTAAAATGTATGACTTTTTAAAACGCCGCTGTGTACACGGACGTAGGGAGAAGTACAGAGCGCCACTAAGCCTTAAAGGCACTGCCTTTGCGTGCCGGCCCAGTCACATAATATCTACTAGGGAATTAGAATTGTCCCACAAGACTGTCCAATGTGACATTTTGTTTCTATTTTCATTTATTTTATATAGCAGAAGTTGCTTTGTGGGTCACGCCAAAGAAATGTGACACTGTTGACTGCTGCCTGCCTTTAATCGCAGACTTGTGAGATTTCACCACGCTGGTGCCCGTTGAGCGAAGTTTGGAGGTCTTTTTGCACACGTTGCAGTCGGCCTCCCCGTGTTCACTAGTGGAGGGCTTCAACCACTAATGAGGACTAAGAAACCAAACAAGTCATGATAACTTCCCACATTCTTAAAGACATTATAAAGACCATTTCCATCAAAGACAAAATAAAAACATTTTAATATAATGCTTTTGTTTTTGTTCTATTTGCTTTTGTTTTCCCTTGCACATGTTTCGTTTGTTTATTCTTTCCTTATGCTCGTTTTCTTCCAATTTTCTATTACCGTTATAGAGAAAAAACATTTCTATGTGCAAATTTTGAAAACAATCTATGGATACATTTTTACTTGGGTGTTCTAATGGTTTGAATTTTATGTGTCATATTCAGTGTTGGGTTAGTTATTGAAAACCAGTAACTAGTTACAATTACTAGTTACTTTATTTCAAAAGTAACTCAGTTACTAACTCAGTTACTTACACCAAAAAGTAATGCGTTACTGTGAAAAGTAACTATTTAGTTACTTTCCCCCCCCCCCCTTTTTTTAAGGCTCCAATTAATGCCCTTTTAGCCTTCATTTCAGTACTGTTGTTGCACTGGAGAATAATACAATCTGTTGATCAACTTGACATGCATTTGCATCACTCAACTCTGCTAAGCAATGTGCTCTACATACAACACACAAACAATGTGGTCTACATACAACACACAAACAATGTGCTCTACATACAACACACAAACAATGTGGTCTACATACAACACACAAACAATGTGCTCTACATACAACACACAAACAATGTGGTCTACATACAACACACAAACAATGTGGTCTACATACAACACACAAACAATGTGCTCTACATACAACACACAAACAATGTGCTCTACATACAACACACAAACAATGTGGTCTACATACAACACACAAACAATGTGCTCTACATACAACACACAAACAATGTGGTCTACATACAACACACAAACAATGTGGTCTACATACAACACACAAACCATGTGGTCTACATACAACACACAAACAATGTGGTCTACATACAACACACAAACAATGTGCTCTACATACAACACACAAACAATGTGCTCTACATACAACACACAAACAATGTGGTCTACATACAACACACAAACAATGTGGTCTACATACAACACACAAACAATGTGGTCTACATACAACACACAAACAATGTGCTCTACATACAACACACAAACAATGTGGTCTACATACAACACACAAACAATGTGGTCTACATACAACACACAAAGACAAAGATATGTTTCAAAGGGCCAATTTATTTCAGGCCAGAAAAAATTGACAAAACTATTTTAAATAGCTGCAACATAATGGCACTTTAACTCTGAGTAGATAGGATCTTTAATCCAAGACACAACTTACATTTAACTAAAATGTTATTTTCTTTGTGCTCGACAAAAGAAAAGTATTGAGAATGTCTCCATGTTAAAAAACTTGACTTCTGGCTTCGCCATGATGTCTTGTTAGTTGTTATGAGAGTAGCGTATGTGTGTGTGTGTGTGTGGCCCTTTAAGATATGACAGCATGAGAGGTGAGTGACGTCAGTGAGTGAGTGGGCGAGAGAGGTGAGGGAGCGGCGACAGTGAGTGCGTGTAGGTGCTCTAGCTTGGTGGATGGCTGCGTGCAATAAAGTCACAAAGTTGCAACAAACCGCCGGGCTCGTCATTCACCCTCAGCTGTAAAGACCCTCTTCCGGGTAAAGTGAAGGTTGTTAGACCCGAAGTACGGCTCTGGAGGAACGTCTCCCCTGCGGGGAGGCGTGCTTTCTGTGGGTGGGGGAAAGCACGCCTCTTCTTTTCCACCGGAGCGCTCCAATAAAACACACTCAGATCTTCAGTTTCTAGCCGATACTACATACAAATAACGTAAAATAACGCAGTAACGCATCATGCAGTAACGGTAACTGAGTTACTGTATATAAAAAAATAACGTGTTAGATTACTAGTTACCGCCAAAACTAACGGCGTTACAGTAACGCGTTACTTACACTGGTCATATTATTGTTGAAATAAAGCTGGGGGGCAGCTGTGACTGGTCAGCTTGTTACGACGTCATTTCGGCGGTTTTCACAAGCCCGCCTTCGGTAACGTCTTCGCCTACGGTTTTGAAGCAACGTGCACATTAAAAGTGACCGTTGTATTAAAATGATTAGTTACAGCACCAGCTTTAACGTGAGCGTCGCTACCACTGTTATACACTGGAAAAGATGTGGAAGAGAATTACAAGTACCGTATTTTTCGGACTATAAATGGGATTTAGCCATTAGGAGTGACAGATTGTTTGGTAAACGTATAGCATGTTCTATATGTTATAGTTATTTGAATGACTCTTACCATAATATGTTACGTTAACATAGCAGTTGGTTATTTATGCCTCATATAACGTACACTTATTCAGCCTGTTGTTCACTATTCTTTAGACATTTTAAATTGCCTTTCAAATGTCTATTCTTGCTGTTGGCTTTTAGCAAATACATTTCCCCCAAAAAATGCGACTTATACACTACCGTTCAAAAGTTTGGGGTCACACTGAAATGTCCTTATTTTGGAAGGAAAAGCACTGTACTTTTCAATGAAGATAACTTTAAACTAGTCTTAACTTTACAGAAATACACTCTATACATTGCTAATGTGGTAAATGACTATTCTAGCTGCAAATGTCTGCTTTTTGGTGCAATATCTACATAGGTGTATAGAGGCCCATTTCCAGCAACTATCACTCCAGTGTTCTAATGGTACAATGTGTTTGCTCATTGGCTCAGAAGGCTAATTGATGATTAGAAAACCCTTGTGCAATCATGTTCACACATCTGAAAACACTTTAGCTCGTTACAGAAGCTACAAAACTGACCTTCCTTTGAGCAGATTGAGTTTCTGGAGCATCACATTTGTGGGGTCACTTAAACGCTCAAAATGGCCAGAAAAAGAGAACTTTCATCTGAAACTCGACAGTCTATTCTTGTTCTTAGAAATGAAGGCTATTCCACTAAATTGTGTGGGTGAGCCCAAACTTTTGAACGGTAGTGTATATGTTTTTTTCCTTCTTTATTATGCATTTTCGGCCGGTGCGACTTATACTCCGAAAAATACGGTAGGTTCTGCCTGCGTGTACCGAAACAAAGATTGGATGACTGACAAGAGGCTCACTCTGTTCATGTAATTACACTGAGAGCGATGCACAGAGTGAGACGTCTTGTATCCAGTTTGAAAGCCAGAGACGAATTAAGAAACCCAGGGACGTAGCACTTTATCGATGACGGCAAATTATTACGTTCATTTTCATTTATCACTCCATGAGTCGGTCCCGGCTTACAATTTTATACATTTTTTAATGCCTCTGGACATCGAATTTAATGCTTTTTAATGCTATTTAGGGCCTTAAATTTTGCATAATCCATTTAATAACTTGTAATGCTTTTTAATGACCCACGGAAACCCTAAAGACTTTTGTTCGCTGTGTTTTCAAGTGGCCGCACTGCAAAAAGTGAAATCTAAGTAAGATGAAATATGTCAAATAAGGGAGATATTTGCTTATTTTCTGTCTGATAAGATCATTCTTCTCACTAAGCAGATTTGATGTTAGAGTGTTTTACTTGTTTGAAGTGTTTTGCTCCTAAATGATGTCAGTAAGATATTACAGCTTGTTGCTGAGATTTGATGAGCTATATTGAGTAAAACATGCTTGAAACTAGAATATCAACTGTTGTGTCATCAACACTCACAAGTAGAAAACTACTTTTTTAAAGTCATCATTTCTTATTTCAAGCATGTAAAAAATAAAAATCATGACTTTAACACAATTGTGTCTCATAATTAAAACAGATGACAGCCAAATGGACTTTGCTGTTTTATTTTCAATGAAACAATAGAAAATAGGTACTCATATAGTAGTACAGTTGGCACAGTACAGTAAACTGACAGTTAATATTTAAACATTTAACATGTGACATTTCTAACTATTTCTAACAGAAATAGTTCATGAACATTCAGATGAATTCTTCAAAACTACAAGAAAACATTTTTTGGCCGGGGTCCGGGCTGTATATATGCACACTAATTGACTGAAAGAGCACGCACTTGGCGCGATGATGTCATGTTATCCATGGAAAAATGCATTTTTAGACCATATGATTTGCCTGAGCGGCTAGGAGACCCCGAGAGTAACAAGCGCTTGCCTTGTTGCCTTTCCATTAAGAACAATAAACTAGTTTTTAGTATAAGTTTGCTGCTTTCAAGAAATGTAATGCCGAGTGCATATCATTATGTCAAGATAATGGCACTAGCATTTACTTCATTTAAAAATATTTTTCAACATATTGAGCAAAAAGGTCCCTTTTTTTTTTTTCTACCAAGAAAAGTGCACTTGTTATTAGTGAGAATATACTTATTTTAAGCTATTTTTGGGTTCATTTAAGTTAGCTAATTTGACTTGTTTTGGAAAGTCTTGACAAGCCAAATTTTCTTGTTCTATTGGCAGATAATTTTGCGTAGTTTAAATAAAATACCCCTCATTTTTGTATATTTTTTTCTTGTTTTTGAACAGTGACTTTTTGCAGTGCGTCTCGTTCATTTCTTAGTTGTGAAAGGTGAGGGAGTGAAACATGATTTCCCCGGACAATGACAGCATTTCAGTCACATTATGTCGACTTCCGTGACATTCCGCGTTTAACAGTAGATTCCACTTTTATTATTTTTTATTTTAGACCATTTCACAAACCTGCAAAGCTTCTCAAAAGCTTTCATTATTTTTAAATTGTAGTTTTTATTTGCGGAAACAAGTTCAACAGTTAAAAGCTATTGTGTTAGCCATGAATGTAGGGGTGTAACGGTACACTAAAATGTTGGTTCGGTACGTACTTCGGTTTAGAGGTCACGGTTCGGTTCATTTTCGGTACAGTAAGAAAACAACAAAATATACATTTTTGGGTTATTTATTTACCAAATTTGCAAAATCTTCCACCAAAAATATTTTTCTTAGTGTAATATTTGATGTGAAGTAATGGGAACCTTGGATAGGTCAATAATTCATAATAACATTGATTTTGATTCAATATTATGTTTTGAGCAATGACAGTTTGAAAGAAAAAAAAAACAGCTTTGTTTTATTAGTCAACATTGCAACTTTTTATAAATTACATTTAACCTTTAAGCTTTTTTATTTCACTTTTGTTATGTTTTTGTTTATTTGAATAGTATTTTTACAATGGGCCTTTAAAACATTAGCTGTGGGCCGCAAATGGCCTCCGGGGCACACTTTTGACACCCCTGCTATAGATAATAAAAAATTAAATGTGATAAATCTATGGATAAAAAGCAGAGCCTGGCGACGCATGCGCGTTTATCATAACTCTCTCTCTCTCTCTCTCTGTCTCTGCCCCTCCCTCACCAATGCTGCTGCGCGTTTTGTTTTTAACCCCTTCTTAACCCTGAACGTACATTGAAAATACACACAATGCCGGACATTTGAGGCATTTAAGAAACTCCGCCCTGACAGCTCCGCAAAAGAGGACATGTCCGGTGAAAAGAGGACGTATGGTCAGTCTATCCTAGCCCGTTAGCTGCTAGCATGCCGTGTGTTGTGCCTCGGTGTGCATTGTTTACACAACGTGCGTTACGCTACTTAATATGTCCGTGTGGAAACTCCTTCGGTACACCTCCGAACCGAACCGAAACCCCTGTACCGAAACGGTTCAATACAAATACACGTACCGTTACACCCCTACATGAATGCTAAGTTATAAAATAGCTAAAAGGTCAACAATATTGTTTTGTGAGCCAGGGAAATGAAAAAGAGCTTCCTAGTCCAATTATATACACCTTTTGATAGAAGTTTTCTTAAGAGCAGGCGCGCCACGAGCCCAGACAGCAGCATGTTTTCAAGATGTGTTAAAAGCAATTGTCCCAGATGATAAATATCGTAGACGTCACACTGAAATCACTACACACCAAATGTTCTGATGGTGGGACGCCGTGGCGTGTGAAAGAAAACAATTTCTCAGCTTTCTTCCTGGACTTTTCATGGCAGTTGTGGCAACTTAGCTAGATCTCTGCTATTTAGTTTAGTCGGGTGTCTCCCACGTGGTTCTGGGGGATCACGATGAGTTTTTTATATTGGTCAATAATAATAATGATTGATATTTTTTACGACCTATGGAAAATATGGACCAGGAGAAAAGTATATTAAATGTTATAATCGCATCAGCTATTAAGGCCGAAATAAATGGAAATGTCAACACAACCATGGAAAACAATCAATGTAAACACAATTCTAAAATCACAATAAACACTTAAGACCCTCTTTAAATAAGGTGCAAAATAGAGAAATATGGATGAAATGCTTAACACTGTAACAAAATAGTGCAAAGTGTGAAAATGTAAACTTAAGAAATACAGATTTTGCAGGTTTACTGCCAGGAAGTTAGGTGGTCTGTGTAACGTTTATTTGGTCTGTTATTCTTGTTAAAGTATGGAAATTAATTTATAACTATTTAAATATTTTTGGACCAAATTATTGTTTTAAAGGAACACATTTTTTTTATATTTTATTACTTATTTTATTTATACACTCCTGCACTTTAGTTCCTGTGTTGTTTCCGTACATCGGAATAGGGAAGGGACGAGAGAGAAAAGACGAGCGTGGCGAAGGACGACTATCCCTTTGAAAAAAACTAAACTGCCATACTGTCGACGTGACTTTTCCTGTTTTATCACCAATTTATTTGCTCTCTGCAGAGAATCAGCAGCAAGATGGCACAGCCAAATAGGTAGTTGATACTGTTACGAGATTGGCTACTAAGCGTGTCCCTCCAATTGCTCACAGATCACTTCCTGTTTCCTGACCGCAAGTGCCTATGTTAATGCAACCAACCATGCTTCATTCTTTCTGGTTTCTTCTGACCAAACCAAAATGTGTATACTGTATATCAAACATTTAATCAAGCATGTATTATTTATGTGGATTGAGCATCTGTCACGATATATATTGATATTGTTTTATCGGTCCAGCCCTATTCCGACGTACCTGCGTTCTTTTCTTTAAACTTCTGCTTGAGCTCGCTGGGCGTCAGTCGGTACTGGTCCAGCCCGTCGTTCCAGTAGATCCGGTCCAGCACCTCCAGGTCTCCGCCGACTAGCCAGTCGCCGCCTTCCATCACCATCTGAAGTACAGTATAGGCGCCACATCAGGGCAGTGGACGCTGCATTCTAACATAATCCAGACACGGGACAACCGTTAAAAAGCTGCGCGGAGCTGGAGAGGCGCCAAGCTGAGGTTTAATAAAGTCCAGACTTATCAGGTCCAAGGCACCGGGCACACTCTTGTTTAAATCAAATTCTCTGGTGTCGTTAAATAGTCGATGGCTATTTTAAACTAAATGGATCCACACAAAAAAAAAAAAAAACACTTTGAAGAGATTTCTCCCCATTAAATGTCATCTAGGAGGCAGGCAGGATTGTGGCAGAGAGTCTATCATTCCGACAATTGGTAGTACACCCTTAGACTGAACTGGACTTGTATGGGAAGTAGGGGTGTAACGGTACACACAAATGTCGGTTCGGTACGTACCTCGGTTTAGAGGTCACGGTTCGGTTCATTTTCGGTACAGTAAGAAAACAACAAAATATACATTTTTTGGTTATTTATTTACTAAATTGGTAAACAATGGCTTTATCCTTTTAACATTGGGAACACTATAATAATTCTGCCCACGTTAATCAACATTAAACTGCCTCAAGTTGTTGCTCAGATTAAATAAAATGACAAAACTTTTCTTCTACATATAAAAAGTGCAACATTAAACAGTTTCAAGTCAACTTATCATGCTTAATTTATTACAGCATTTGGGAAGCCTGTAGTTGATTTATGATGTAAATGTTATATTTGTATCAACATGTGATAGCAGGGACCCTGCCATTCAAAACTAGGCTGCTGCATTACTAATGATTCATGGAACTATAGCTGAAAAAATAGTACAATAGCAATAGGAGAGACTATTCATCCCTGAACACCATGGAGTTCATGTAGGCTTAATGATGCACTTACATTATTATATCAACTATCAGAGACAGAAACTCTTCATTTAACATAATGTCATTTTTTGCTGCTTCAACACAGCACAATCAACACAGAAAAAGGTAAAGTGAAACAACAGACAGACAGGGCTTTGCTGTCCGTAACACACACACACCGCAAAATGAGCTAACGTTACGCTACAAGCGAATTAGCCTTCACCTCAAGCCAGGACTGCGAGCGAGCTGAAGCTGCCTTTTATATTTCTAGAAGGTCAACGGGCTCATAGTGATGTTACTAGTAGTTGACTGGGAGGTGTTTATTATCATTTGGGGAGAGTCCGCTGCCTGATGCTTACCTGCTAAACGCTAAGCACTGACTACATGCGCTCTGAATATGCACTGCTGATTGGCTGTTACCGCTCTGAAGACGCACTGCTGATTGGCTGTTACCGCTCTGAATATGCACTGCTGATTGGCTGTTACCGCTCTGAAGACGCACTGCTGATTGGCGGTTACCGCTCTGAATATGCACTGCTGATTGGCTGTTACCGCTCTGAATATGCACTGCTGATTGGCTGTTACCGCTCTGAAGACGCACTGCTGATTGGCTGTTACCGCTCTGAATACGCACTGCTGATTGGCTGTTACCGCTCTGAATACGCACTGCTGATTGGCTGTTACCGCTCTGAAGACGCACTGCTGATTGGCTGTTACCGCTCTGAATACGCACTGCTGATTGGCTGTTACCGCACTGAATAAGCACTGCTGATTGGCTGTTACCGCTCTGAATACGCACTGCTGATTGGCTGTTACCGCTCTGAATATGCACTGCTGATTGGCTGTTACCGCTCTGAAGACGCACTGCTGATTGGCTGTTACCGCTCTGAAGACGCACTGCTGATTGGCTGTTACCGCTCTGAATATGCACTGCTGATTGGCTGTTACCACTCTGTTTGTAACCAATCAGATGGTTGTGTGGGTGGGACAATGCTGGGTGCTGTGTAGAGGACTGACAGTAACAGAGGCAGAAGGAAGCGGAGGCGGCTACTTAATATGTTCATGTGGAAACTCGTTCGGTACACCACCGAACCGAACCAAAACCCCCTTACCGAAACGGTTCAATACAAATACACGTACCGTCACACCCCTAATGGGAAGTACCTTCTATAAGGTGAAAGAAAGAAATCAAAGCCCAAAGGCTTCCTTTATTTGAGCATATTTTCATAGTTGAAGATTGTGCCTGTGTGACATTATTAGTTACTTTGTTTCCCCGCACACTAATTAGCCCGGCCATGTATGACTTGTCTGGGACGATTCACGAAAGGCGAGTAACATCCTTATCCTGTGCAGAGATCGACGGCTCTGTTTATTTTGGAGAGAGGGGTTGGGGGGGCGGTCTGCGAGCATGAAGCAGTGTGCACGCGTGCTCTGTCGATTCAACGCACGGCCCGGGGCGGGTTTAAACACGTGGAGGGCTTAGGCGAATAAACGAGCGCCGCGCCGAGGTTTCCGAGGAAGAGTGCTCCTGTCTGACTGGCCAACAGGTAAACAGGAAAGTGGATTCAAGTCAATGTAATACGGGGCAGCTTGTTCTTAACAGAAATGGCTCGGGATGAAAAGTTTGAGGTGTGTTGAGAGCACACAATTATTACTGAGTGACACTTTAATGACAGCAAAGCTTTGCACACACACTCAGGTGTTGCTAAAGAGGCTTCCGAGGACTACTTCAAGTCTGCCATGCTCGGGCATGGATCATAGTGTGAGTATACCCAAAATATAACACCTTATAAACCAGACTGGACACAAACTGCATCAAAATTCGACCACGCCCGCCTGTGTTCAGCCTTTCCATGAGCAAAGTGAAGAGGCCACAGTGGATCTGTGTTTCATCAGTACTGAATCCAGACAGGTGCAGTCTGTACTGTTGAAGCGTTTGGATTTATGGCGTCTTTAGGTGCTAGAAAAAGGTGTCGTTTAACAGCACATTTGCCCGTGCAAAGAGTGAGTGAAGGTGTTAAACTGGGGCCCTTTTAAACCGAGTCCAGCCTGGGAGTTATCCTGTTGTGTCTGTTTAATTGATCAGCACCACCTGTGTTGCTAAGGCCATGTCCACACAAACATGTCTTTTGTTGATTTCAAAAAAACATATTTATTGCAAACCCTTTTGTCTCCAAAGAAGAGTCTTTTTCACTGCCTATAAAACCCATCTTGTTCCACCCTTTTGTATACCTACTAGGGGTGTAACGGTACACAAAAATGTCGGTTCGGTACGTACCTCGGTTTAGAGGTCACGGTTCGGTTCATTTTCGGTACAGTAAGAAAACAACAAAATATTAATTTTTAGGTTATTTATTTACCAAATTTGCAAAATCTTCCACCAAAAATATTTTTCTTAGTGTAATATTTGATGTGAAGTAATGGGAACCTTGCATAGGTCAATAATTCATAATAACATTGATTTTGATTCAATATTATGTTTTGAGCAATGACAGTTTGAAAGAAAAAACAACAGCTTTGTTTTATTAGTCAACATTGCAACTTGTTCTAAATGACATTTAACCTTTAAGCCTTTTTATTTCACTTTTGTTATGTTTTGTTTATTTGAATAGTATTTTTAGAATGAGCCTTTAAAACATTAGCTGTGGGCCGCAAATGGCCTCCGGGGCACACTTTTGACACCCCTGCTATAGATAATAAAAAATTAAATGTGATAAATCTATGGATAAAAAGCAGAGCCTGGCGACGCATGCACGTTTATCATAACTCTCTCTCTCTCTCTCTGTCTCTGCCCCTCCCTCACCAATGCTGCTGTTTGTTTTGTTTTTAACCCCTTCTTAACCCTGAACGTACATTGAAAATACACGCAACCCTAACTCCAAATGCCGGACATTTGAGGCATTTAAGAAACTCCGCCCTGACAGCTCCGCAAAAGAGGACATGTCCGGTGAAAAGAGGACGTATGGTCAGTCTATCCTAGCCCGTTAGCTGCTAGCATGCCGTGTGTTGTGCCTCGGTGTGCATTGTTTACACAACGTGCGTTACGCTACTTAATATGTCCGTGTGGAAACTCCTTCGGTACACCTCCGAACCGAACCGGAACCCCCGTACTGAAACGGTTCAATACAAATACACGTACCGTTACACCCCTAATATCTACCTTATTTTCCGTACTACAAGCAATTACTTTTTCCCTATGCTTTGAACCCTGCAGTTTATAAAGCGGTGCGGCTAATTTGCGGATTTTTCTTCGCAAACGGCCGCAATGTTTTGTATTGAACAAATAGTCTTCATATACGCCGGCAGAGACACGGAATCGGTGTGTTATTGCTTGTGCTAAGGCGCCAGCTTTTGAACGAGTTCGCTCACTGCAGGTGCTGCCGGTTGAAAATGTACTTGATGTTTTTGCTTTAAACCACAAATAAAACCATCCAAAGAGTTTGTTGCTCGAAAAGATTCTTGATCACTCGCAGGACTGTTTGTAAGTTTTACAATGTAACTAAAACAATTCATACTTACTAAACAGTCCCATGTGTGATGTCTGTTGGAGTGTATTCATGCATATTTGTACATGCTATCATAATGTAATCAAAGCTAGCGTCAGTAGCATTAACGAATATGCTAACACGTTTGAGTGTCTGTTGATCTTATTAATTTACAATGGCATTCGTTTGTATTGTTTCAGTTTCGCAAATTCACCAATACTAGGGGTGTAACGGTACGTGTATTTGTATTAAACCATTTCGGTTCGGTTCGGAGGTGTACCGAATGAGTTTCCACACGGACATATTAAGTAGCGTAACGCACGTTGTGTAAACAATGCACACCGAGGCACAACACACGGCATGCTAGCAGCGACCGGGCTAGGACAACATGTAAAAAGCCAGAGCTGGAAGACCCTCCTGCCTCGTTAAGATCTCCCGTTTGGGAACACTTTGGCTGCGCGATACAACAATGGAGGACGGAGGTTTGCCGACATTGTTCAGCAGCTGCTTCTGACAACACGTCAAACATGCTAACCCATTTGAAGCGTCACCACCGCATTCAAGCAGCCTCTCCTCGGCGAGTCAGGCAGGGCTAAAGCAATAACAAATGTTTTTATAGCAGCACATTTAAGTCCATATTGCATTAAAAACTAGATTTTGACTCACTTCTATGGTGGAAGAACAATGAGCCCATATATCCTCTTACTGCCAAGTTAGCCAGGCTGGGGGGGAATAAAAGTTAATCTGAGGCTGAGTTGACTTGAAACTGTTTAATGTTGCACTTTTTATATGTAGAAGAAAAGTTTTGTCATTTTATTTAATCTGAGCAACAACTTGAGGCAGTTTAATGTTGATTGACGTGGACCCCGACTTAAACAAGTTGAAAAACTTATTGGGGTGTTACCATTTGGTGGTCAATTGTAGGGAATATGTACTGTACTGTGCAATCTACTAATAAAAGTCTCAATCAATCAATCAAAAAAAAGCACTTTATATGTAGAAAGGTTTTGTTAAGAAACCATTCTGAGCCTTATCTTATTTAGTTTTTATTGGATATATGTTGACCACATTAACCCTGACAATGGACCCTGTGTGTATATGTACGTTATGCCATTGTTTATACATTTGGTGAATAAATAACCAAAAAATGTATATTTTGTTGTTTTCTTACTGTACCGAAAATGAACCGGACCATGACCTCTAAACCGAGGTACGTACCGAACCGACATTTTTGTGTAACGTTACACCCCTAACCAAAACGTCAGCGTGGAGTTAGTGAGTCTGTTTAGCTGATTGGAGAGCTAACTTCCGCATGATGACTTCTGTTTTGTTTGATCAGCCGTTTTTCTGCAGTGTGACAGGCACTGTTTGGAAATACGTACGGTATGTAAATAACATTTACAAAATCTTTTGTAACAGTATACGTGTAGCTGCGTCTTACGGTCCGGTGGGGCTAATATATGTAAAAATATTTATTTTTTCTGAAATTTGGTGCATGCAGCTTGAATCTATAGCCCGGAATATACAATATATTTAATGACTTTAAATTCCTTGGGTTCAGATTATTAGCATCCAGGTACTGACCTTAATGTAAGGATGGTTCTTGCAGGTGGTGCCCCACTGGCGAGCGCAGCGCTCCTCCTTGCGGTGCTCATAGAACTCTGGGTTGCGAAGGATGGCTACCCGCTTGCCCTCGTAGACCAGCGCCACGGCTGTTACGCCGTTCAAGCGCTCTCTATCCTCTGAAGCCACCGGCAACACTACTGGCACTGACAGGTTGATGACACCACCTAGTAAGGACAGAGATTGATATATGAAACACCTGAAGGTTGGGTGCAGGTGCAACTCCTACCAAGAATGCTTGTTTAGTTATTAGGCTTTTAGGAAACTGTTGATTCCGAGGCTTCTGATGCGTCCAGAGGTGGCCCAGATCACCGCGCAGTCTTTGCGTGGACCTTTGTCTGGTCTCAATGTGTCAACCAAGCAGCTGCTTCAAATTAAAACTGCCACGCGCCAGCGTGGCACACACAAACTGGACCTTGTTTATTTTCGCAGTAAAGTTAGCGGAGACTTTGTATAGCTATGATCGACGACGTCTCAGTTTACAGTCGGTCAAGCTAGGATTTTACACCAGTGTTTAACCATAGGGCCGCGCAAAAATATGTTTACAGCTGTGGTCTGCATGGGCCACAGCTATACTCAGTTGTAATACACTTTTCCACCACTTGTGGCAGCAATGACGATCTCAAATAAACAAAGTCTGGAGCTAAATCTTCTTCAGCGCAAAAACCAAGACTAAAGTGGCGAAGCTGTATGTTCATTTGCGCTTAAATTGTATTTATATTTTATTTAACATACCGTATTTTTCGGAGTATGAGTCGCACCTGCCGAAAATGCACAATAAAGAAGGAAAAAACATATATAAGTCGCATTTTTGGGGAAATGTATTTGATAAAAGCCAACAGCAAGAATAGACATTTGAAAGGCAATTTAAAATGTCTAAAGAATAGTGAACAACAGGCTGAATAAGTGTACGTTATATGAGGCATAAATAACCAACTGCTATGTTAACCTCACATATTATGGTAAGAGTCATTCAAATAACTATAACATATAGAACATGCTATACGTTTACCAAACAATCTGTCACTCCTAATGGCTAAATCCCATGAAATCTTATACGTCTAGTCTCTTACGTCAATGACATCAATAATATTATTTCATATTTTACGCTAATGTGTTCATCATTTCACACATAAGTCGCTCCTGAGTATAAGTCGCACCCCCGGCCAAACTATGAAAAAAACTGCGACTTATAGTCCAAAAAATACGGTATGTATTATTATTATTAATTATTGTTAATTTAGTAAGAATTATTTATTTATCTTTGCCTAAAAGTTTTTGAGTCCTTTCTTTTGCAGCATATTTATTAGCATGTATTTTTGTAATCAGTCTGACCTAAGTATTGATAATAATTGCTGTGATAAACATGGTTTCATAGCATTTGAAGATGTTTATCCTGTTAAACTGTAAGTAGGTGAATACCATTCAAATCATGATTAAGATAACTGATGCATTGTTAATATTCAAGTGGCCTCTGTAGTTGAAAAGTTGGGCACCGAGGTAAAAAAAAAAAAAAGTGCTGTGAAGCCCTGTTTTAGACCCCTCGTCTACATACATGTGTTGGAGAATATCCTTCACATGCACAATTGTTCTGAGCTCAGAACTCTTACCTCTGGCTCTATGTAGTCGTTTTTTACTCCCCCAGTGGCAGCTGTTGTCTAAGCTTGCCAAAATCTGAAAATGATATAAGGTTTATGCTAATTCTTTAAAAAAAAAAATGGTACTGATGTATTTTTTAATAGAACTGCATATGTGCGTAAGAAAAGGTTTGGCCCGACAACACACGCAGTTGAAGAATTGGAAAAAAGGTCAAGTTGGGAATAGAAGAAAACAGTATTTTGCACTAGGAATGTCCGTGAAGCTTGATAAGTTGCTGTAATTGCACTCAAAACAAAGTGTAAATCTCATTTTTTTATGCCAAAACAAAGTTCAGTACAAACTGTCCTTACTCTTGCAAGACCATCCCTCTTAAAAAAAAACATTAAATCAACTTTTCAGCCACGATGTACTAACTTTAGCGATGACTGTGCAGGTTGTGGGGTCAGGGGCCGTACTTATCAAGCTTCTTAGAATGACTCCTAAGAAGTCTGCTAAGAGTTGACTTAAGAGTAAATAAATTCTTCGCTGAAAGCTGCACTTAAAAGTTAGTTATCAAGCGTCTTACTCACACTTTCAGCCAAGTGTAGGACTGAATCTTAAGTGTCACACTCAGAGCTGAATTACGACATTACTATGTGCCGTAAACGCAATTTTAGGTGACGTCATTTCTGTGTCCATAGAAATGACCAATCACGGAAGGGAATCCCTTGTCTAAGAATAAAGAAATATCTTGGAAATATTTAAGTGGACAATGGGAGTGTATATTTTGACAATAAACTACAAAATAATACAAAACAAACGCTACCGCTCCCTCTCTTCTATCGCCCACACACTCACTGACGTCACTCACCTCACGGCCACACACACACATACGCTACTCTCATAACATTTTCTTTCCAATTCATTAATTAGGCAACTAATTTGAAAGTGGTGTGGGTGGCTCTATATATACTAGCCCACTGCAGACACATGCAGAAATCAACAAGGAATCGAAAAGTATTAAATCTGTGACAAAAATAATACCCGCTCTGTCTAAACGATACCGTTTGATCAGCTGCTCGTCATCAAACAAATCCAGGACATCGTTCCGCTCCCTGAACGTTGGCGCACGTCTCTCTCGCCTCAGTGCCATCCCCTGCTGGCAACTCCTAACCACTTAAGACACCTCTGAAGGTCTCTTAAATATGGTGGAGAGTAGGAGTGATTCTTAGACTTAAGAACGTTGATAAAAAGCTTTTATTCTTAAGTTTGAGAGTAGGACTAAATTTCGCAAATTCTCAGGACTTAAGTGTAAAATGGCACTCTAAGAAGCTTGATAAGTACGGCCCCTGGTCTTTTAGAATCAGGGCACACTCAATGGTCGAAATCATCAATAATCAGAAGTGCTACTTATGGCAAAGAAAATAGTATACAGCAGGTACGGAAAGTATTCAGACCCCTTTAAATTTTTCGCTCTTTGTTTCATTGCAGCCGAATCAAATAGCTCAATTGATCTATAATTAATGTACACTCAGCACCAATGTTCCCTCTAATTTGTCATGTGTGTGAACAAAGGCCAAAAGTCCCTGAGCATTGAGTGGAGGCCATGTGAGCAACATCAGACGTGCACACTGTGGCTACACCTGCAGCACACCTGGCCCAAACCTGGACTAAATAACAACTTACATCTCTATCCATCCATCCATTTCCTACCGCGTGTCCCTTTCGGGGTTGCGGGGGGTGCAGGAGCCTATCTCAGCTGCATTCGGGCGGAAGGCGGGGTACACCCTGGACAAGTCCCCACCTCATCGCAGGGCCAACACAGATAGACAGACAACATTCTCTTATTATTATAATCAAACGACAGCATTTGTAATATAAGTGTTTAGGCCCACTTACAATGACAATAACAACAAATATTGTTTTTCATGAACTGTGTACTTGTATTGTTTGTCTGGGTGGAGGTCCTGCTTTGGAAATAATCTGTACCCCTTTCAGACATTGCATTTAGTTCCCATTAAAACATCCACATGTTGCACAATGAGATGTAAGCAGGGGATCATGTGTACATTCCTGCAACTTCCTGTTTGTAAAAAATATATTTTTATTAGTATTTAATATACTAACAGCCTTTCATGATTAATATTTATAAATGAAGATTCCTAATAAATGACACTAAAATAAGCACACATTTGATTGGTAAATCATAGTGTAACGACCTGGAATGAGACTTTATGTGTGGTGTTGGAGTTGTCCGACTTTTTGTGTGGCTGTAAACGCATCACTGGCTAAGTGCCATATGTGCATGTGTTGGCGCAAGTGAGAAAGAGCGAGCGGCTGCTGTTGATATAACAAAGTTGCTTTTGGTCTGGTTTGTACTGCAGAAAATGACCACTTTTGCTAGATATCATTTTTTTTACTAATGTTTTGGTGATGTGTTTATGGCCGACAATAAAGAGTTTTGCTCAGTAAAGTGATGGATGGAATTCATGTCCTCAAAGCGTCTCGACAGACGTTACAATATTTGAACAATGATGACGAAAACTGTTTTCTCTGTCGTGTCGAAAATTGTTATGCGCTTATTTTTTGATTTGATTTTGTGCGTGTCATAGATTTGCCGTGCGCAGAGGACGCTTGAGCAGTGCGCAATAGCACAGGCGCGCACCTTAGAGGGAACATTGCTCAGCACCCCTTCTTGACAAAAAAAAAACAAATGTAGAAATTTCTGCAAATCTCTAAAAAAAAGAAAAACTGAAATATCACATGGCCATGACTTTGCTGTGACACTCCTAAAAAAGAACCCATAGATCACAGTGGCTGAGCTCCAGAGATGACAGAAAGTTCCACAAAGTCAAACTAACACTGCAGCCCTCTACCAGCTGGGCCCGACGGAACACTCTCCTCAGTGCAAGACATAGGAAAGCCCGCACAGAGTTTGCCAAAAAAACACATGAAGGACTCCCACACTGTGAGAAATAACATTCTCTGGTCTGATGAGACTAAGATTGAACTTATTGCTGTAAATTCTAAGCAGTATTTGTAGAGGAAAAACAGGCCCAATACAATCCCAACAGTGAAACATGGTGGTGGCACCATCATGCTATGGGGGTGTTTTTCAGCTGCAGGGACAGAACGACTGGTTGCAATTGAAGGAAAGATGAATGCGGCCAAGTACAGAGATATCCTGGAAGAAAACCTCTTCCGTAGTTCCCACAGGACATCAGACTAGGCACAAGGTTCACCTTCCAACAAGACAATGACCCTAAGCACATAGCTAAAA
This sequence comes from Entelurus aequoreus, assembly GCF_033978785.1. Taxonomy (NCBI): domain Eukaryota; kingdom Metazoa; phylum Chordata; class Actinopteri; order Syngnathiformes; family Syngnathidae; genus Entelurus; species Entelurus aequoreus. Next base: position 1,209,735 of record NC_084752.1, read on the forward strand.
TAAAGAAGTGGCTTCGGAACAACTCTGTGACCATCCTTGACAGGCCCAGCCACAGCCCTGACCTAATCCCAATTGAGCATCTCTGGAGAGACCTGAAAATGTCTGTCCACCAACGTTCACAGAACTGGAGAGGACCCCCAAATCCAGGTGTGAAAAAGTGACTGCATCAATCTCAAGAAGGCTCATGGCTGTTCTAGCTCAAAAGGCTGCTTCTACTCAATACTGAGCCAAAAGCTGAATACTTATGACCATGTGATATTTCAGGTTTTCTTTTTTAATACATTTGCAAAAATGTCTACATTTCTGTCAAGATGGGGTGTTGAGTGTACATTGACAAATAAAATGAAGGTTATTGATTTTAGCAAATGGCTCCAATAAAACAGAGTTAAAAATGCTAAGGAGTCTGAATACTTTCCGTACTCTCTGTATAATGTATGACTTTCTATTTGTGTCATTTGGATCTTGGCTGACCGTTTTATGAGCTGTCAACTCCATCTGGTGGCTACACGGGTGTACAGCAAGACTTTTTTTTCTTCCTACACTAGAGAGTATATACCTAATCTTACCGTCTAGAAGGCAGTCAAAGTGGAGACATTGAAGATACTCCCGCTCCCTCATGAAGCCACTGAGTGGAGTGGCCCAGCCTTCAGCTAGAACCTGTACCCACTGCATGTCCACCTGAGGGTCACATCATCACAATCTATTACCTGCAGTAGATGGATGAATCCATTAACCGCACCTTCCCAATCTGAAGAGCGGGCAGCATCTGTGCGTCAGCTTTGGCCAGGTCCAGGTTGTTCTCCTGGACGTACAACTCTTTCACCTCATAGCTGGCGTCAACAGGCACGATGTCCTGTAAAAAGCGACACTTGGTGTGAGGATCCTCCTGAACAATTCTCAGGCCCGATGGTGGTAAAGTTGACACGCCTTCTCCTGAAGCAGGTCCACCACTTGCTGGATGCAGTCGTTCACGTTGCACGAGTCCGTCTTGAGCACGAGCTCGGGCGCCTCGGGTTTCTCGTACTCGGAGTCGATGCCGGTAAAACCTGGACAGGAAACCTCTTGTCACCCTCGTGGCACATGGAAACCAGTGTTTCCCATACATTTGTGGCTGTCCCCCACAAGTATAGGAATGTACAACACAAGTAAAAAATTGGACATCAAAAACTAGTTTTTAAAGATTTTGCGATACAGGAAGGTAACACGTCACCTTACAAGTGATGCCATCTCCTCCCAATCATGCTCCACAACACATTGACTACGTTGTTATTAGGGGTGTAACGGTACGTGTATTTGTATTGAACCGTTTCGGTACGGGGGTTTCGGTTCGGTTCGGAGGTGTACCGAACGAGTTTCCACACGAACATATTAAGTAGCCGCCTCCGCTTCCTTCTGCCTCTGTTTCTGTCAGTCCTCTACACAGCACCCAGCATTGTCCCGCCCACACAACCATCTGATTGGTTACAAACAGAGCGGTAACAGCCAATCAGCAGTGCGTATTCAGAGCACATGTAGTCCGTGCTTAGCGTTTAGCAGGTAAGCATCAGGCAGCGGACTCTCCCCAAATGATAATAAACACCTCCCAGTCAACTACTAGTAACATCACTATGAGCCCGTTGACCTTCTAGAAATATAAAAGGCAGCTTCAGCTCGCTCGCAGTCCTGGCTTGAGGTGAAGGCTAATTCGCTTTTAGCGTAACGTTAGCTCATTTTGCGCTGTGTGTGTGTGTGTTACGGACAGCAAAGCCCTGTCTGTCTGTTAATTCACTTTACCTTTTTCTGTGTTGATTGTGCTGTGTTGAAGCAGCAAAAAAGGACATTATGTTAAATAAAGAGTTTCTGTCTCTGATAGTTGATATAATAATGTAAGTGCATCATTAAGCCTACATGAACTCCATGGTGTTCAGGGATGAATAGTCTCTCTTGTTATTGCTATTGTACTATTTTTTCAGCTATAGTTCCATGAATCATTAGTAATGCAGCAGGCTAGTTTTGAATGGCAGGGTCCCTGCTATCACATGTTGATACAAATATAACATTTACATAATAAATCAACTACAGGCTTCCCAAATGCTGTAATAAAATAAGCATGATGAGTTGACTTGAAACTGTTTAATGTTGCACTTTTTATATGTAGAAGAAAAGTTGTGTCATTTTATTTCATCTGAGCAACAACTTGAGGCAGTTTAATGTTGATTAACGTGGGCAGAATTATTATAGTGTTCCCAATGTTAAAAGGATAAAGCCATTGTTTACACATTTGGTAAATAAATAACCAAAAAATGTATATTTTGTTGTTTTCTTACTGTACCGAAAATGAACCGAACCGTGACCTCTAAACCGAGGTACGTACCGAACAGAAATTTTTGTGTACCGTTACACCCCTAGTTGTTATAAAATTAGAGTTCGAAGCACAGAGTTTGGTGGCTTTATGCCTGTCAGTAGAATGGCATTGTTGTTTTATGTCTATTTTGTTAAGGTAAAATTGCATTTGTTAAATGTTTAAACAAGTTTAAAATGATCGTCGAAAGAGTCGTCCATTGTATGTTAGCAGTAAGCATTCTTTGTATGGCTGTATTACTTTTGTCAGTTTATTCCAAACTTCTCACTAGGCTCTCTAAACGAGCTGAAAGCAACTGCGGTACATCCAAACTGCTGCTGCTCAAGTCCTGATTAGAACCAGGAAATATGTATGACCATGTTAGCCAGGTGCTCATGTCACTGCACAGGCTTACTGTTGCTCAGAGAATAGACTTTAAAACAGCTCTGCTTGTGTACAAGTCTCTTCATGGTACATCTCGGGCTCTGAGAGCCACAGGGAGTGGTCTCCTGTTGGAGCCCAGAGTCAGGACAAAACATGGTAAGGCTGCGTTTCATTTTATGCTCCTAAATTCTGGAATCGTATTCCTAAAGATGTGAGACAAGCCTCAACGTTGGCAATGTTCAAGTCCAGACTGAAAACTCTTATCTAATTGTGCATACGACAACTGAACGTATTTTATCTACACTTTTATTTTAATTCTAATAGTTTTAATGCTGATTTTACTTTTAGTTTTGCCTTTTTGTAATTGTTCTGTACAGCACTTTGAATTGCCATGTGTGCGAATTGTGCTCTACAAATAAACTTGGCTCGCCTTGCAGATTGCCAATTTAACATGCTTGCGGAGCATTTCAGACTTCAAGGACTGTTTATCTGACTGCCAAACTCAATTCCAACATTCAGGAAGGGCAGAAAAATGTATGTCAATAAACCAGGGGTGTACAAGGTGTGTTACACTGTAGTAGTAAAATAAGCAGCAACAATTGAAAAAACACAGCAAAATGATATAATGTAACAAGAAAAAGATATTTTGATAATACAGATTTTTCTTCAAATATACAAGTAACATTTATTTGCCTTTTTAAAAAAAATAAATGTGTCAAAACCAATTATGTAAATAATGTGATGTTATTTTGACACTACCACAAATTAGTTGCCGGTCTGTAGGGAAACACTGCAATCAACTGTAAACTAATCTAAATCAAAATGTGAACTTTGGATTGTTTTTTTTAATATTAGACACATTTTATTTTGTTAGTTCAACAAATATTTCATTTGAGCCAATATTTAGCAATTGTATTATTAGAATTTAGGGGTGTAACGGTACGTGTATTTGTATTGAACCGTTTCAGTACGGGGGTTCCGGTTCGGTTCGGAGGTGTACCGAACGAGTTTCCACACGGACATATTAAGTAGCGTAACGCACGTTGTGTAAACAACGCACACCGAGGCACAACACACGGCATGCTAGCAGCTAACGGGCTAGGATAGACTGACCATACGTCCTCTTTTCACCGGACATGTCCTCTTTTGCGGAGCTGTCAGGGCGGAGTTTCTTAAATGCCTCAAATGTCCGGCATTTGGAGTTAGGGTTGCGTGTATTTTCAATGTACGTTCAGGGTTAAGAAGGGGTTAAAAACAAAGCAAATTGTGAAGGTGCGCAGCTGCATTGGTGAGGGAGGGGCAGAGACAGAGAGACTTATGATAAATGCGCATGCGTCCATAGATTTATCAGATTTAATTTGTTATTATCTATAGCAGGGGTGTCAAAAGTGTGCCCCGGAGGCCATTTGTGGCCCACAGCTAATGTTTTAAAGGCTCATTCTAAAAATACTATTCAAATAAACAAAAACATAACAAAAGTGAAATAAAAAAGCTTAAAGGTTAAATGTCATTTAGAAAAAGTTGCAATGTTGACTAATAAAACAAAGCTGTTTTTTTTTTTTTTTTCAAACTGTCATTGCTCAAAACATAATATTGAATCAAAATCAATGTTATTATGAATTATTGACCTATCCAAGGTTCCCATTACTTCACATCAAATATTACACTAAGAAAAATATTTTTGGTGGAAGATTTTGCAAATTTGGTAAATAAATAACCCAAAAATGTATATTTTGTTGTTTTCTTACTGTAGCTAAAATGAACCGAACCGTGACCTCTAAACCGAGGTACGTACCGAACCGAACTTTTTGTGTACTGTTACACCCCTACTAAATATCGTTGGAAACCAAACATTGCTGAACAGCAGTCAAATATGCTAAACAATGAGACAAAATACAAACTTCACACCATTAAAACAACTGCCAAAAACATTGTATTGGGAAGTTAATTGCAAGAACTAAACTCATCCTTTTACTCATTAGCGTCACCATCCCAGCACTCGTTAATGTCAATCAAATATGTTACTTTGCGATGCACAAATAAGTCCAACATTGTCTTTTACGGCTCAATGCTTAATTTGTGGAGCCCCCCAGATGTGAAGACATGTTTTCTACTTGAAATCCTTGTGAGTGTTGAAAGGAGTGCGGTCAAGCAGCAACTTCAACAGTCGTCTTCGCTGATGATGAATGGTTTAAATCTTTAGAAAATTCTTTGTCTTAAGAGTGTATAAATATTATAATATAGTGTATCAATATTTGTTCATATCTGGCTCGTATATTTCCCTCTAAACCTTTCAGAATATGCCCATATGATGCATGTAAATAAACAGTAGCCCAATGGGACGCTTGCCCCCCACCTGAAACCCGGAAGTGACTCTAGGTCACGTGATTGCAACCCATCCCTTAAGTCCACACTTAAGACCAAAAAAAACTGAATGTAAAAAAATTTAAAAAAGTTGTATTATTACAAAAACATTCTGTTACATTTTTAGGATAAAGACAAATTACCAGAAAAAAGTTCATGTTAATTTTACAAAAACGTGCAATTTTACCAGTAAAGAGTTGAAATATTGCATGAAAAAGTTGTAACATAAGTGATATTGCAAAAATATTTACACTACATGAAAAGTCGTAATTAGAAAATAAAGTTGTATTTAGGAGGGAAACATTTGTTTTATTACAAGTTTAAATGTTATAAGAATAAAGTTATATTAATAGGACAAGGTCACCTGGAAAAAAGTTGTAATATTACAAAAAGTTGACAAAAGAATATAGTTATGTTATTATGATAAATATTTTTTACAAGCATAAAGTGGTGATTTTAAAACACAAACACAGTCTACCTCTTATTTCGCCCGCTCTGGCTCTCTTGTAGAGACCCTTCACGTCCCTTTGCTCGCACACGTCCAGCGGGGCGTCTACAAACACCTCAAAGAAAGGCAGCCCTGCGGCCTCGTGAATCTTTCTGGCATTCTGACGATCCTGCGAGGCAAGGTGATGACAAATCAGCAAAAAGATTGGCACTTTAGTTTTTTGGTGCCCTTAAAAAAATATGCAAATGCACTGAAGTCACTTAAACCAGTTAAACCTGAGTCAACTACGAATCAAAGTGTTGCGGCAACACAAAAAAATACAGCAGTTTTTTCCAAGTGTGAGGCAGGCCACACCAGAAGACTTCAGGCAAGGTGCAGCAGCTTGAGAAAAATAAAGAAAAACATTGTTTTTAAAGCTGCTGAGCGAACTTAAGTTAGGTTTAAAGACAAAATTAATGGATTTTTAATAAATATGTTCTTTGAAAGGAGGCTCACTGTGCCAATCAATTCATTGATTCCTGCATCTACAAACCCCGTTTCCATATGAGTTGGGAAATGGTGTTAGATGTAAATATAAACGGAATACAATGATTTGCAAATCATTTTCAAGCCATATTCAGTTGAATATGCTACAAAGACAACATATTTCATGTTCAAACTCATAACCTTTATTATTTTTTTGCAAATAATAATGAACTTAGAATTTCATGGCTGCAACACGTGCCAAAGTAGTTGGGAAAGGGCATGTTCACCACTGTGTTACATGGCCTTTCCTTTTAACGACACTCAGTAAAGGTTTGGGAAGTGAGGAGACACATTTTTCAAGTGGAATTCTTTCCCATTCTTGCTTGATGTACAGCTTAAGTTGTTCAACAGTCTCCCTTCTCATATTTTAGCCTTCATATTTTCAATGTCTGGACTACAGGCAGGCCAGTCTAGTACCCGCACTCTTTTACTATGAAGCCACGTTGATGTAACACCTGGCTTGGCATTGTCTTGCTGAAATAAGCAGGGGCGTCCATGGTAACGTTGCTTGGATGGCAACATATGTTGCTCCAAAAGCTGTATGTACCTTTCAGCATTAATGGTGCCTTCACAGATGTGTAAGTTACCCATGTCTTGTGCACTAATACACCCCCATACCATCACACATGCTGCCTTTTACACTTTGCGCATAGAACAATCCGGATGGTTCTTTTCCTCTTTGGTCCGGAGGACAACACGTCCACAGTTTCCAAAAACAATTTGAAATGTGGACTCGTCAGACCACAGAACACTTTTCCACTTTGCATTAGTCCATCTTAGATGAGCTCAGGCCCAGCGAAGCCGACGGCGTTTCTGGGTGTTGTTGATAAACGGTTTTCGTCTTGCATAGGAGAGTTTTAACTTGCACTTACAGATGTAGCGACCAACTGTAGTTACTGACAGTGGGTTTCTGAAGTGTTCCTGTGGCCATGTGGTGATATCCTTTACACACTGATGTTGATGCAGTACAGCCTGAGGGATGGAAGGTCACGGGCTTAGCTGCTTACCTGCAGTGATTTCTCCACATTCTCTTTGATGATATTACGGAGCGTAGATGGTGAAATCCCTCAATTCCTTGCAATAGCTGCTTGAGAAAGGTTGTTCTTAAACTGTTCAACAATTTGCTCAGGCATTTGTTGACAAAGTGGTGACCCTCGCCCCGTCCTTGTTTGGGAATGACTGAATCTACTTTTATACCCAATCATGGCACCCACCTGTTCCCAATTAGCCTGTTCACCTGTGGGATGTTCCAAATAAGTGTTTGATGAGCATTCCTCAACTTTATCAGTATTTATTGCCACCTTTCCCAACTTCTTTGGCACGTGTTGCTGCCATCAAATTATAAAGTTAATGATTATTGGCCAAAAAAAAATGTTGATGAGTTTGAACATGAAATATGTTGTCTTTGTAGCATATTCAACTGAATATGGCTTGAAAAGGATTTGCAAATCATTGTATTCCGTTTATATTTACATCTAACACCATTTCCCAACTCATATGGAAACGGGGTTTGTATAATGCATCCGGAACATTTACAGAGCGCTTCACTTTTTACACATGTTGTTGTTACAGCCTTATTCCGTCATGAGGTATTGTCTGTAGAATGTTGAGGACAAAAATTAACGTATTACATTTTGGGACAGAGCTGAAACATAACAAAAAGTGAAAAAAGTGACGTGCTGTGAATACTTTCCGGATGCACTGTATTCTCACTCACCCTGCCGTAGGGCGAGATGAAGCTGGCAAGGCAGACGAGGCCGGCGTCGGCAAAAAGCCTCGCTACTTCGGCAATACGGCGAATGTTCTCTTCTCGGTCCTCGGGGCTGAAGCCCAGGTTCTTGTTCAGGCCCTGGCGGATGTTGTCCCCGTCTAAGGTGTAGCAGGGGATTCCGTGGCAGACCAGGTATTCCTCAAGGGCCATGCTCACGGTGGTCTTGCCAGCACCAGACAGACCTTGGAACAGTGGACAACATCTCACTCAAATCAATCAAAGTTTATTTGATTCATTTATTATTTACCCGTTGAATGATAAGATACAGAAACATGGTGGACTACCTCGTCTGAACTTACCAGTGAGCCAAACGGTGCATCCTCGGAAGCCGCCTCTGGTGCCCACCACCTGCCCACGCTTGTTCCTGCTGACGTGGTGGGCTTGGTATGTGACATTAGTGGCACGTTGCATCCCCTGTAACGATTTGGAATTGGACTCATTTGAATGAAACTACAATAGCAATGTATAAAAACAGTGCAGGGGTTTCAGCTCATTGGCTAGCGCTGCTCAACTTAGTGCTCAATCAAAGGGAATTTATGTTTGCTGGTGCCAATAAACCCATACAGCAGTGGTCCCCAACTACCGGTCCGTGACGCATTTTCTACCAGGCCGGAGAGAAACATTAAATAATTTATAAAGGACTGCATTTTCTCCCACTTAACTTTGGCCGGTCCCACCAGACCAGGGCTGTCAAACTTGTTTTCATTGAGGGCCACACCGCTGTCATGGCTGCCATAAGAGGGCCGCGTGTAACAGTACCGTATTTCATAGTTTGGCCGGGGGTGCGACTTATACTCAGGAGCGACTTATGTGTGAAATGATTAACACATTAGCGTAAAATATCCAATAATATTATTGATCTCATTGACGTAAGAGACTAGACGTATAAGATTTCATGGGATTTAGCCATTAGGAGTGACAGATTGTTTGGTAAACGTATAGCATGTTCTATATCAGGGGTCACCAACGCGGTGCCCGCGGGCACCAGGTAGCCCGTAAGGACCAGATGAGTAGCCCGCTGGCCTGTTCTAAAAATAGCTCAAATAGCAGCACTTACCAGTGAGCTGCCTCTATTTTTTAAATTGTATTTATTTACTAGCAAGCTGGTCTCGCTTTGCCCGACATTTTTAATTCTAAGAGAGACAAAACTCAAATAAAATTTGAAAATCCAAGAAAATATTTTAAAGACTTGGTCTTCACTTGTTTAAATAAATGCATTAATTTTTTTACTTTGCTTCTTATAACTTTCAGAAAGACAATTTTAGAGAAAAAATACATCCTTAAAAATGATTTTAGGATTTTTAAACACATATACCTTTTTTTACCTTTTAAATTCCTTCCTCTTCAAATCAATGTTCAAGCAAATTAATGTTTTTATTGTAAAGAATAATAAATACATTTTGATTTAATTCTTCATTTTAGCTTCTGTTTTTTCGACGAAAAATATTTGTGAAATATTTCTTCAAATTTATTATGATTAAAATTAAAAAAAAATATTCTGGCAAATCTAGAAAATCTGTAAAATCAAATTCAAATCTTATTTCAAAGTCTTTTTAATTTCTTTTAAAAAATTTGTTCTGGAAAATCTAGAAGAAATAATGATTTGTCTTTGTTAGAAATATAGCTTGGTCCAATTTGTTATATATTCTAACAAAGTGCAGATTGGATTTTAACCTATTTAAAACATGTCATCAAAATTCTAAAATTAATCTTAATCAGGAAAAATTACTAATGATGTTCCAAAAATTGTTATTTTTATTTTTTCAAAAAGATTCGAATTAGCTAGTTTTTCTCTTCTTTTTTTGGGTTGAATCTTGAATTTTATAGAGTCAAAATTGAAGATAAACTATGTTTCAAAATTTAATTGTCATTTTTTTTGTGTTTTCTCCTCTTTTAAACCCTTCAATTAAGTGTAAATATCATTAATTATAAATAATAACAGAGTTAAAGGTAAATTGAGCAAATTGGCTATTTCTGGCACTTTATTGAAGTGTGTATCAAACTGGTAGCCCTTCGCATTAATCAGCACCCAAGAAGTAGCTCTTGGTGTAAAAAAGGTTGGTGACCCCTGTTCTATATGTTATAGTTATTTGAATGACTCTTACCATAATATGTGAGGTTAACATACCAGTTGGTTATTTATGCCTCATATAACGTACACTTATTCAGCCTGTTGTTCACTATTCTTTAGACATTTTAAATTGCCTTTCAAATGTCTATTCTTGCTGTTGGCTTTTAGCAAATACATTTCCCCAACAAATGCGACTTATACTCCAGTGCGACTTATATATGTTTTTTTCCTTCTTTATTATGCATTTTCTGCCGGTGCGACTTATACTCCGAAAAATACGATAAATAATTAACGAATTTGCCTATGAATTTAAATATTTTACTTTTTTTTTTTAATGTAAAGAGTAAAAAAAATTGCAGATTTTACCACTGTTTTTTACAGAAAAAAACTGGCAGCTTAGTTGCCAGTAAAATGTTGTACTGTAAAATATATGGTGTTTTTTATATTATTATTATTTTCACAACATATTACTGTAAATAGAAATAAAGTACCGCTGTTTAATTCTATTTTGGCAACTCAGATGCCAGTTTTTTACCATAATAAAATATGGTACCATAAAATCATCAACCGTGGATTGTACAGTAAAAAAATTTAAAAAAAACGGACAGCTCAGTCAACAGAATTTTACTGAAAAAAAACAAACATTGGTCGTTTTTTTCCAAACTTACAGATATACTGTAAAAGAAACCTCCCTAAATTTTACAGTAAAATCTATCGGTCATTGTTATAGTGTACAATTAGATGGATAACTTGCTTCGAAATCATAAGTTAAGCAGATATTTGACTATTTATTTGGATTTTGACCAACAAAGTTAGATAATATAATATATCTTGCAATATTGGACACTATTTTTTTCCCCTGTCCAAACTAGAAAGAAAAAAAATACCTTTAGTAAGAAAATAAGAAAGTAGAGAAAGAAAATATATGGTATTTTATTGAAACATATTATTTCCAGGCTTTTGCGGGCAATATAAAATGACATGGAGGGCCAGATCTGGCCCACGGGCCTTGAGTTTGACACCTGTGCACTACACACACCAATAAGCTTGTTTATAGATGTACAATAAAACTCCTCATGGGAAGTTGCCATTCGTTAAATGTGTTATAACTTTGTGAAATGATACAATGCACATTAATGAACATATCAGACAGAAAAGTGACAGATTGTAGCCAAAGGCTGATTTCCATCTGCAAAGAAACACTAATTCAGCGTTTTAGTGAGTTGTATTTTTCATGCACTTATTCTTGCTGTGTTTATCTGGCACAAGTAGAAAGCCAGGCCCTTGAAAATAATGCCTACATTAAGCCGGTCCTTGGTGCAAAAAAGGTTGGGGACCCCTGCCCTACAGGATATATCCTGCACTGCGCCTGATTTTGTGCATCGTTTTTTAACATACCTTTTACAGTCAGGCGGGGGCGCTGTTCTGCAACTTTTTTTTTTTTTTCCCCAAAAGTGCTGTTGGTTCATTTAAAAGTAAAGTAAAACTGCATTATCAGCTATATTACACACTATCTATACCAGACCTGGGCATTCTACGGCCCGCGGGCCACATCCGGCCCTTTGTGCGTCCCCGTCCGGCCCGCGTGAGGCCAATCATAAATTACAAAATAAATTTAAAAAAGCATCTATGTCGAGTGTGCAATACAACGGTGCTGCTTTTGTTTTGAAAAGCGTTATTTGTATTACTTCCGTGTGGACGTATGTTCGTGCGCGATTGTGAGTGAATGTGAACAGCGGCAATCACAAATTACAAAATAAATTAAAAAAAACATCTATGTCGCGCGTGCAATACAACTGTGCTGCTTTTATTTTGAAAAGTGTTATTTATGGGCGTATGTCCGTGTGTAACCTGTGAGTGAAGAAGTGATGCACGGTTATCCCCGAGACGCTAAAAAGAGAAAAGTTGATGATGAATGGCGTGTTTTCAACAAGACGTGGACTGCCAAATATTTCTTTACAGAAATTAAAGGTAAAGCCGTGTGCTCAATTTGTGGTACACAGGTTGCTGTGTTTAAAGAATATCATTTGAATCGCCACTACACGACGAAACATGAGGAAAAATACCGAATGTGTCTGATGAAGCGCGCGCAAGGGAGGCTGATGCGTTGATGGTAAAACTGCAAACCCAACAAGGGCTTTTTGCCATATTTCACACCCCCAGAGATGCAGCCGTCAGGACAAGTTTCGTCATTTCTCACAAAATCGCCAGAAAAAGTAAGGCGTTTTCTGATGGAGAGTTTATTAAGGAGTGCTTATTGGACTCTGTTGCGCTGATATGCCCGGAGAAGAGGGGCGCATTTGAGAACGTGTCACTCTCCCGACGCACTGTAACGAGGCGGGTTGAGACCCATCGCTGGAAACTTGGAGCTTCAGCTGAAGAACAGAACGGCCGACTTTGACCGTTTTTCGCTGGCTTTGGATGAGAGCTGCGATGTACGTGACACCGCCCAGCTGCTCATCTTCTTACGTGGGATAACTGCAGACTTTCAAATCACAGAGGAGCTGGCAGCCATGCAGTCAATTAAAGAGACAACCACAGGTAATGACTTGTCACATAGGTCGGGGGTCGGCAACCCGCGGCTCTAGAGCCGCATGCGGCTCTTTAGCGCCGCCCTAGTGGCTCTCTGGAGCTTTTTCAAAAACGTATGAAAAATGGAAAAAGATGAGGGGAAAACATCTATTTTTTGTGTTAATATGGTCTCTGTATGAGGACAAACATGACACAAACCTCCCTAATTGTTATAAAGCACACTGTTTGTATCAAACATGCTTCACTGATTCAAGTATTTGGCGAGCGCCGTTTTGTCCTACTAACTTTGGCGGTCCTTGAACTCACCGTAGTTTGTTTACATGTATAACTTTCTCTGACTTTCTAAGACGTGTTTTATGCCAAGTCTTTTTCTGTCTCATTTTGTGCACCAAACTTTTAACGTTGTGCATGAATACACAAAGGTGAGTTTTGTTGATGTTATTGACTTGTGTGGAGTGCTAACCAGACATATTTGGTCACTGCATGACTGCAAGCTAATCGATGCTAACATGCTATTTAGGCTAGCTACAGTATATGTACATATTGCATCATTATGCCTCATGTGTAGCTATATTTGAGCTCATTTAGTTTCCTTTAAGTCCTCTTAATTCAATTTATATCTCATGACACACTATCTGTATGTAATATGGCTTTTAATTTTTTGCGGCTCCAGACAGATTTGTTTTTGTATTTTTGGTCCAATACGGCTCTTTCAACATTTTGGGTTGCCGACCCCTGATATAGGTAAATGCGTGTTTGGACATGTTAGGATTGAAATGGGACAAGCTGGCAGGTGTGACAACAGATGATTGTCCAAATCTGACGGGGAAAAATGTTGGACTTTTAAAGAGGATGCAGGATAAAGTGACAGAAATTGACATTTTTGCATTGCATTGTACATCAGGAAGTGTTGTGTAAGACAGTGTTAAAAATAAAACCATCAAAAGCAATCTGTTTTTGTATAAAGTTAAGTTAGGTTAAATGAAATTATTATTATTTATCTTACTAAGCCGTTTGTGAACCCGTTCTCAAACAATGGCAATAAAACTATTCTGATTCTGATATCAAAAATAATTTCAGCAACATTTAATTGAAATATTGTCGTGTGGCCCTCCAGCAGGTTGCTCATGCGGCCCCCGGTAAAAATGAATTGCCCACCCCTGCTCTATACTAACCATTTACTGTAGCAGATGGTTTTGAGCAACGTCAAATAGTGTGAAAAGCTCCAGGAGCAATGAGCTGTCATTTTCCACCTGGCAACACTGGGGTTGCCAGACCTAAGCGATATCTGTCATTAGCGGGGACGCACAGATGAAACTTGCCAAAAACAAACAAGATACATGTTTCATTACTAGTGTCTGTGATAGAAAAAAAACACTCCGTTGTTATATCTAATAGTAACGTAGAATCATCACGTTTCACAACATTTTCGGGGGATGGTGTACGCGCGACTTAGCCCTTTTTTTTTCTAGCGGGAAGCATTCAAAACAAACTTTGATTGATTGAGACTTGAATTAGTAGATTGCACAGACTGCAAACTAACTTCATCACCCAATAAGCAGCGCCATGCTAGTATTAGCTTTGCAGTTCTACGGTGCTTGGATGGATGCAGGAATGCATGCAGGATTATCGCAACTTGACCGAAGGGACTCACCCAGTTCTCCGTTACGTTGTTTAGTTTCCGTTTCTTTTGGGAGTTACCGTACATCTCCATGTTGTCCGCCGGGCCGCTGCTTTTTAAAGCTGTCAGGGCGCTCTGGTGGCTGCGATATCGGGCTGCCCCGTCCAGGTATCACCCAAGAAGAGGCGATCAGAAACAGGAAGCGGGAAAAGCCACGTCGCAATGGAAGTAATGACGTACTTCCGTTAGAGGCGGGGCGGCGAGTCACAGCGGATTCTGACGTAAAGGACTTGTTAGTTACCTGGTACTAGTCTGGTAGTGGCAAAACAAACACCCGAAGTGACACAGCCAATCCGGTCAATGTCTATTTTGGTCATTGATATTTTTGTGTCATGAATTGCTTTTATTTTGAAATACAACAAAAAAGTAAAAAAAGCAATAGCTAAATCCATAAATAGGTTTTATTTTCATTTTATATTCCATTAAAACGAAATGAAATCGCTTGTCAACCGAAACGAAAAAAATTACCAAAAACACCTAAGGTTTTTTTTTCAACCGGAACCGGAAGTTGGTTTAGTTTAGTTAGTTTATTATTTCTTCCGTCAATGGTCCACAAAATAAACAAAAGTTTTACAAAAAACAAACAGTTGTACATTCATAAATTTAAAAAAAATGTTGCAGACCGAAAGGGTTTAGGCTGAAGTTGAACACTTATTGCGCCTTACACTCTTAAACATAGTGAAGTACGAGTTGAGCTTCCAAAAAAAATATGACATTTCCTTTTCACAAGTGAAAAGGAAGTTTATAAAAAGGATAAGACCGCGGAATGGTCCGTGGAAGGAAAAAAAACTGTGTGTATTTTATATAAAACGTTTGATCATCTAGTATTTCTGATGACTGATACAACGCCACACTGTTTTCCCTTCACAGGCCACTCTACGGTCTTGTCTTTAAATAGAAACTTCCGGTTCCGTAATATTAAAAAAATAATAGTTATTTGTACTTTTTATTTTTTTCAGACCGGTGATTTTTTTTTAATTTAAAAATAAACCTTTTTTTTTTAGATGTAGTTATTGCTCTTCTACATTGGAAAAACTAACACTTTTTTATTTCAATTGTAATTTTTGTATTTCTAAATAAAATCCAAATAATATATATTTTCCCGAGTGACACAGCGAATCCGGGCAATGTCTATTTTGGTCATTGATATTTTCGTGCCATAAATGTAAATTGAAAAACACTTTTATTTTGAAATACAACAAAACGTCTATAAAAGCAATAGCTAAATCCATAAATAGGTTTTATTTTCATTTTATATTCCATTAAACGAAATGAAATCGCCTGTCAACGAAAACGAAAAAAACTACCAAAAACAAGTAAGGTTGTTTTGTTTTTTTACACCGGAACCGGAAGTTTATAATAAAGATAAAAATGCGGACTGGTCCGTGGAAGGAAAAAAAAAACAGTGTGTATTTTATATAAAACGTTTGATCATCTAGTCTTTCTAATGAATGATACAACGCCACATTGTTTTCCCTTCACAGGCCTTGTCTTTGAATAGCAACTTCCGGTTCCGGAATATTAAAAAAATAATAGTTTTTTTGGTCTTTTTTTTTTTTTCTGACCGGTGATTTTTTTATTTAGAAATAAACCTTTTTTTTTTTTAGATGTAGTTATTGCTCTTCTACATTGAAAAACTAACGCTTTTTTATTTCAATTGTAATTTTTGTATTTCTAAATAAAATCCAAATAATATATATTTTCCCGAGTGGCACAGCGAATCCGGGCAATGTCTATTTTGGTCATTGATATTTTCGTGCCATAAATGTAAAATTGAAAAACACTTTTATTTTGAAATACAACAAAACGTCTATAAAAGCAATAGCTAAATCCATAAATAGGTTTTATTTTCATTTTATATTCCATTAAACGAAATGAAATCGCCTGTCAACGAAAACGAAAAAAACTACCAAAAACAAGTAAGGTTGTTTTGTTTTTTTACACCGGAACCGGAAGTTTATAATAAAGATAAAAATGCGGACTGGTCCATGGAAGGAAAAAAAAAACAGTGTGTATTTTATTCAAAACGTTTGATCATCTAGTCTTTCTAATGAATGATACAACGCCACATTGTTTTCCCCTTTATATATGTCTATGGTTTTCCCTTCACAGGCCTTGTCTTTGAATAGCAACTTCCGGTTCCGGAATATTAAAAAAATAATAGTTTTTTTGGTCTTTTTTTTTTTTTTTCTGACCGGTGATTTTTTTATTTAGAAATAAACCTTTTTTTTTAGATGTAGTTATTGCTCTTCTACATTGAAAAACTAACGCTTTTTTATTTCAATTGTAATTTTTGTATTTCTAAATAAAATGCAAATAATATATATTTTCGGGGTCACGGGGGGTGCTGGAGTCTATCTCAGCTGCATTCGGGCGGAAGGCGGGGTACACCCTGGCCCGCGACTCCGAAAGGGACAAGCGGTAGAAAATGGATGGATGGATCATATATGTTTTTTGTAATCTCCATTTATGAAAGAAAAAAAAAACACATGACCAAAAGATACACAGACCTTATTGTATATTTGAGCTGAGATAATCCCTTCCTAACAGGTATTTATTTACTTACCAACAAAGTCAAAGAGATATCTATTACAATCATTCCTGGTTATTACCCTGTAAAGACTGTGATGGTTAGATAGAAGAAGGACATTGATGTTACCTGCACCTTATGTAACATGCATCCAGAGACTGTTTACCAGCTGTTTTGGACTTGTGAAAGCACTCCATCACTATGGCAGAGCATCTGTCGCTTCATATGTCTGCTTTTTGGTGCAATATCTACATAGGTGTATAGAGGCCCATTTCCAGCAACTATCACTCCAGTGTTCTAATGGTACAATGTGTTTGCTCATTGGCTCAGAAGGCTAATTGATGATTAGAAAACCCTTGTGCAATCATGTTCACACATCTGAAAACACTTTAGCTCGTTACAGAAGCTACAAAACTGACCTTCCTTTGAGCAGATTGACTTTCTGGAGCATCACATTTGTGGGGTCAATTAAACGCTCAAAATGGCCAGAAAAAGAGAACTTTCATCTGAAACTCGACAGTCTATTCTTGTTCTTAGAAATGAAGGCTCGAACACAAAATTGTTTGGGTGACCCCAAACTTTTGAACGGTAGTGTATATATTTTTTTTGCATTCTATTTTAGTTACTTAGAATTTATAACCCCCTGGCGCTGTTTTGTACTCTTTTTGTACTGTTTTGTACTACTTTTGTACTTATTTTGATTATTATTTCTCGTCTGTTTGTAAATGTTCTCTCTCTCTCTCTCTCTCTCTCTCTCTCTCTCTCTCTCTCTCTCTATGTCCACTACTTGATGTCCATATCCTACCCCCCACCCCTCCACACCCCTGATTGTAAATAATGTAAATAATGCATTGTGATTATCTTGTGTGATGACTGTATTATGATGATAGTATATCTGATAGCATATATCTGTATCATGAATCAATTTAAGTGGACCCCGATCTAAACAAGTTGAAAAACTTATTGGGGTGTTACCATTTAGTGGTCAATTGTACGGAATATGTACTTCACTGTGCAACCTACTAATAAAAGTCTCAATCAATCAATCAATCAAGCAATGTTGAAATTTATAAGTACATTTTTTTTTTTTTTAAAGTAATAAAAAAACAAAAATTTGAGCTGAGATAAGCGGTTTAACGGGTGGATTCACTATTATTACGTCACCCTGACGTACTCCACCCCCTAAACTGCCAGTCTTCAAACATAATTATTTTTGTTTTATATATATATATATATATATATATATATATATATATATATATATATATATATATATATATATATATATATATATATATATATATATTGCATTCTTCTATTTTAGTTACTTTATTGAGTTTACAACCCCCTGGCGCTGATTTGTACTGTTTTTGTATTTCTCGATTGTTTGTAAATGTTGCAGTTTATGAATAAAGGTTTATAAAATAAAATAAAATAAAAACACAATTACAGTTGTATAATCAGAATTGTTGATAATTATTTTTTTAACCTTTCCTGTCAAGCCCCATTGGTAAATAATATGTTTGATACTGTTATTGTTGAATATAATCTGTGCCTAATGAAGTGACCTGTGAGTGAGGTGTAATGCAAACCATGCTCGCCAGAGGGCGCCATTCGCCCGGCCCATCCTGTTACGCCCTCGTCGAAGTGGGAGAGCAAGTGAGCACCTCTTTTATATCACGCGGAGACGAAACGTCACCACGCCACTTGGCTTTATGACGTCACCACGCCACTTTGGCTTTATGACGCCGGTCTGCGTGACGTAGCCGCGGCCCCGAGCTCTTTCAACTACATTTTCGGGGCGGCCGAGTGGGATGGACACGGTGGGAAGGCAAGCGGAGTATGGCTGGCGCACGGGAAATAATTGGCGTCGGGGAGGAGCGATGCGTGGAAGGCGAGGGTTTGTCCTCTGAGACGGAGCGAGAGAGCTCGTCATCAAACACTCCTGAAACTGCGACTCCGGGAGAAGACACCGAGAGGCCTGACAAAGACAGGTAGGATGCTTTCAAACTATGAAATACGCATCCATTTGCCTCTCAAGCTAATGACATACAATGCAAGACTCCTATTTGGACATATTGATATAATACAAGACTAAGCAAAAATATTACAAACATCTCTTAGTACAAGCCTGGGCAATTATTTGGACTCGGGGGGCCAAATTTAGAGGGAAAAAAATGTGTCTGGGGGCCAGCATATCTATTTTTAGGAAAACTAATACAAAACCTCACAATAAAGTCTGATTGAATGCTAAAAATGTTACGACAGATCGCCTTAACAAGGGAATGGATTTTTTTTCCTTCTATGAATGATAAAACCCTGAATATTGACAACATATGACCGTCACACCCCCTCTCAATCGACATATAGTGAAGCAGCCCGTCACGGTAATCTTGACACAATGACGTGAATTGACCACTATTTACAACTATTTTGTAGAGGCGGTTAAGGTAAAAATGCACTCAACATTACAATATTACATACTTGCCAACCCTCCCGGATAATCCGGGAGACTCCCAGAATTCAGCGCCTCTCCCGAAAACCTCCCGGAAGAAATTTTCTCCCGAAAATCTCCCGGAATTCAGCCGGAGATGGAGGCCACGCCCCCTCCAGCTCCATGCGGACCAGAGTGGGGACAGCGGCGACAGTCTGTTTTCACGTCCGCTTTCCCACGATATAAACAGCGTGCCTGCCAAATCACGTTATAACTGTAGAATGATCGAGGGAGAGTTCTTGGTTTCTTATGTGGGTTTATTGTGAGGCAGTTTCATTAACGTCCTCCCAGCGCGGTAACAACACACAACAACAGCAGT